>NC_024798.2:2086638-2390333 GCF_000309985.2 Brassica rapa | reverse complement strand
TTCATGGACGTAGTAAGCATATTCATACAAGGTTCCATTTCATTCGAGAGTGCGTCGAGAAGGGTCTTGTGAGCGTGGAGCATGTTGCTGGGGTGAAACAAAAGGCTGACATACTAACTAAAGCACTTGGGAGAATCAAGTTCAAGGAGATGAGAGATCTGATTGGAGTTCAAGATGTGTCAAATGAAGATTTCAAGTTTAAGGGGGTGAATGTTGAAGTAAACTTGAAATAGCTTGGAGAACAAGTTAATACTTTCTTACCGAGTTATGGAATAGGAAAGTGAGTTGTGTTTAGGAAATATTCTAATATGATTAAACCTAATGAGTTTTAGGAAGTTTGAGTTATATATAAGGAGATGCAATGGTGTTGCATAACTTATGAGTTTGAGAGCTTGAGGTTTTGAGTTAGTTTCCTCAAGAGATTAATAAGAGAGTTTCTTATTTGTGAGTTCATTGATTTGAGTTCGAGTCTTTGATTTCAATAAAAGATCTGTGTTCAATCACTGAACCTTTGTGTTAAATGTTGAAGACTTAAAAAACAAGATTATGTTTTGAAGTTTGATCTGACACCTCTGTACAGAGCATCATATAACATCCACATTATTCTTAGAGTTCCTGAACGTTTCCGTGACTATTACTACAGTAACCGGCAACTACAGCTTGATTCAGATCTCTTATGGAATGGAATCATACCAAACTTTTCTAGCTCAGATTGCAGGATACTTCATCGTGGAGGATCAATTGATTAGAACAGCTGGAGACTTCTTATTGGTTGATTTTTTTTATTACGTTGATCAAAACATATGATCCAAGTAATGAGTTATGCAATAGATAGATTGTGTGGACCTAAAGACTCTTTTGTCTTAAAAGTTGCCTTATCCAAATGTGATATTAACACAAACCCTGAAACTTTCAACCTCTCATAACAAAAAAAAAATGGCGACCGCGTCTCTCGTCCCGACATCAAACATCTTCCATGTCTCTCCGTCAGTTAGAACAAGAGCTAGCGTCATTGTTGCATCATCTCATCAACAACAACCAAGAAGGAGAGACTTACTGCTGAAAACAGCGGTGGCTATTCCTGCGATTTTGAACTTGAAGGAAGCTCCTATCTCTGAGGCGCGTGAGGTGGAAGTGGGATCGTTCTTACCACCTTCTGAGTCTGACCCTTCCTTCGTCCTCTTCAAAGCCAAACCTTCTGATACTCCTGCTCTCCGCGCAGGTGATGCTTATTCCCACTCTTCTCCTTCGTGTTCTTGCATTGCTCATTAACTTGTGACATTCATCAAGAAATGGTTTTAGTCTGTTCAAAGTATTACCTAGGCTTGGGCGTTTAGTTTATATCCAATTGGGTTCCATCTTTTGGGTAATTTCGGATAATATGGATAAAATTTTAGATAATTTGGATTTTTCAGGTTAAATATCTCGGATAAAAATGTTGGATAATCTTAAATATTTTTGGTATTAAGTATTTGGGTAAACTGGTCTTTGAATCATTCGTTTTACAACTAGTTCTTTTAGGATATTTGGTTATTTAAAATCTAAATATAATTGAGATTTTTAGGTATATAGCCTGTATTTTCAAAATTTTGGATATACATTTATTTTTTAGTTCGGTTTCGATTTTTCGGTTTCAGTGATATTGGTTCTGGTTTGGTATATTTCGGTTCGGTTCTTCGATTCCGGATAAATGTGCACATGCTTAATATTACCGTTTGACACTTAAGACATACTTTAAACTGGTCTTGGTTCTGTAATGAGTATGGAGTTGGTTTTGTGTTAGCTTTTGAGTTAATGATCTTTGAAATCTAGTCTGGTTGCAGGGAACGTGCAGCCGTATCAGTTTGTTCTACCACCGAACTGGAAACAGCTTCGAATAGCCAACATCTTGTCAGGCAACTACTGCCAACCGAAATGCGCAGAGCCATGGATAGAAGTGAAGTTCGAGAACGAGAAGCAAGGGAAAGTTCAAGTAGTTGCTTCTCCTTTGATTCGTTTAACCAACAAGCCAAACGCAACTATTGAAGATCTCGGTGAGCCTGAGAGAGTGATTGCTTCTCTCGGTCCCTTTGTCACTGGAAACTCTTATGATTCTGATGAGCTTGTGGATACATCAATCGAAAAGATCGGTGATCAAACGGTAAATAATGATGAATGAATGATTGAATAATATCAATCATTGAGGAAAGTTTATTGATCTTGTTGTTGTTGTTGTTGTGACAGTACTATAAGTATGTGTTGGAGACGCCGTTTGCGCTAACGGGAAGTCATAACCTTGCAAAAGCGACAGCGAAAGGGAACACTGTGGTTCTGTTTGTGGTGAGTGCTACTGAGAAGCAATGGCAGAGCTCACAGAAGACTCTTCAAGCCATTCTTGATTCTTTTCAACTGTAAAATCAGAGTTATTGTTATGACTCTAAAAGAAACTATAGAGCAAACGGTTTGTGTGTGATTGTTTGTGTGTAGTACAATATAACGAGGTCATTTCTTCATCTTCTTGTCTCTACTCTAATAGTTCAAACATGAGACACTGAACAGACCTGATGGTATAACCTTCATTGTGTGAGAACTTCTTCTTGTGGTTTTTTTACATACAGAGAAAGTCAAGTGGTTACAAGATGAGGGACTTCTTCTGGTCGTGGAAGGACGCAGGAGTAGGTTACATACTTCACATTATCAACAAGAACCACTATGAAAACTCCATCACTGCTTTCTTCTCTGGGATCAATAAGGACAGATACAACCATTGATGGGAATGACTTGTTTGTGCTGGAGTTCTCTTTGTTAGAGCTGTTTTGATCTTTGCTTAGGTTAAGATTAGATAGTGGATGACCACCACGGAGGATTCTTCTGTTATTCTTTCCCTTGTGCTGCTGAGTAGCTGGAGAAGTAGGAAAGGTGGCTCCAGAGGTTGAGGAGACATCAAACTGAAACACTTCGGTGCACATCCCTGAACTGAACATTGGTCCTAGTAATGGATACATTTAACAAAAAATGGGTGTTATGATATGCAAATGCAAACACTTCAACTTACTATTTTAACTAAAAGACTGCTCTTCAAGGGTCTAGCTTCTAAAGATGTAATATAATTGAAGCAGAAAAACTGTATACTCTAACTCAATCTCTAGGAGCTGCATTTACCAAGACTAATTCTACTTATTTATGTGATTACCTGCAACGCCTTCGCGAAACCATTGCTGCACTTCACCATTGGTTCTTGTTGAGTTGAGTTTCTCTTTCGAATCATCAGTTTTCCGCTTTTCGGTGTTTAGGTACTTAGACATATCCCTAGTCCTTGTGGAGTCAGAAGCTGTGTCTTCCTCGCTAGCTAAAATAGAATGAATAATCAAGTTTCCATCGAGCTTCACAAGCTTCTCATTCCTCGGAACAAATAGTGATGCACCTAGTAGCTCACTACCATTACCAAGAGGCACATAGTTCTCTGTTGCAGATAAGTTACCTCTCCCACTACTACTATTAACTGACACATCTAAAACTCTTCCTCCGTAGCTAACGTTCACAATAATAGGAACCAACGCACCAAACAAAAACAAACAAAACAAAAGACCAAGAACACTAACACTAGCAACCTTCTTGGTCTTCTTCACCTTAGCCACGGGTCGTTGCGGTTTCAACCGAGGAATAGGAAGCAAAGGCACTACTTGATGAGAACCTAGATACGGCATCCACGGAACAAGCGGTGGCCAACACATGCCCTTTCCGGGACCCACCTTATGCCTCAGAGTAGCGTTCTCAGACATAAAGTAAGAGACTTTACTGTTCAAATCCGTTATAACGGATTGCAAGCTCTTGGCTTTGTCTTCAAGCTCCTCTACGTAGTGCTTCCTCCTCTGCCTCGAAAGCAGAGCGCTTTCACGGTTTCTAACAAGTCTCGCGTCCCTCTTCTCATCATCTTCTTCAATCTCCTTCTTCCTCTTCGTCATGGACGTCTTACACGTAGTAGTAGCTTCCTCCTCCACGTCAACAGGGATGAAGAAGGATTCGTTCTCAGAAGGGAAGTAGAGGTCGTCGAAAGTCAACTCGAAGTCAACGTCGAGATCGGAGAACGAGTTCTCAATCTCGAAGCTAGAATTGTAGAAACTGTCTACAGCAGGTTCCGCCATTGTTGGAAATGTTTAAGGTTTTAGGGTTACTAATTTGGGAAGAAGAAGAAGAGAGAGAGGTTATGGCTTTATAGTACCGTTGGAAGAACGACGACGGAGGTTTTAAAGAGCGAGTGGACGTTGCTCTCCATCTACGCCCACATCAGCGAGTGGATTTCAATCCAGTGCATGGAAAGGAGGGAATACTTAACGCGCCATAAAACGCGCGTGGGGAGATTTAGTAACCATGTCGGAGCACGTTGACTGCATTAAGGTGGAGTGATGCAGGGTTTATATTGCTCTTTAACGTCTCTTTTATTATTATATATATGTCTCTGGATCCGATCTGATCTGTTTTTTATTGATACATTTATTATTCCAAATGTGTGTCGTTTTGGAGTCTCTTTGACGTCACGCATGTCTCCTCTCTTCTGGCATCATTATTTCACACTACTTATTTAAATATCCATACTATTGATTTCTTTTACTCGTGGAATCACTTTTAGTCCAGTAGTTTGGTCCAGTAGTTTGACTAAAGATTCTTTAATGCTTCTATACCAGGAGGTCTGAGTTTCAATTCCCGGAAAAGGTGAATTATGCAGAATATTGGAGAAAAAGTTTACAAGAAATTTTCGGCATGGTGCAAAGCGTACTGTCAGGAATGGATCTCGAAGCATGGCTCGAGTGATACAGTCAGACGGAAATCCTTATAAGGCAGGTATAATTGTCAGCTGTATTACGAACATTGTAGCATTTTTTTTAGTTTGTAATAGCATAATTAATCAGTGTTAAAAAAATGATTTCTTTTACTCAATTAGGTAAATACTATATGAATCTGCGAAGTACATTCCATTGAGATGGATGGAACATGCGAAATAATTTTATTTATAAAAAAACTTTAGGTGAATGAAATCCATTGAATGATTATTATTTTGTTGTGTTTGGCTGATAAATGGTAGTAAAGGAGAATTTTGTTTTTAATTGCACAGACGATTCATATTTATTGCAAAATCCTTAGCGTTCAACACAAAATCTTCTCTATCACCCCATGATTTGGATTCGGATGAAGTGCAATAACACTACGATGAGCTGCATCTTCGCTTGCCTTCACTTGGTCTAAGCTTCTAATTTTGGTTATTATGTCTCTTAAGTTAATCATTTTGCACTACTTCCAAGCTAAGTGGGTACTAGGGTGCCAGATTGTAAGTAATTAAAACAACGTACACTGTAAGCAGAGAATAAGCATCTTCTTTAGTAATTAGTATCAAATACCGTGATATGTACGATACACAATGGAGTTGTAAGATCAAATGCATATGTTCTTGGTCTAGTTATGAAGTATTATTTGGTCTGAATTAACAAAAGAAATAAGTATTCTTGCTCTAGTTACATTTGTGGTTATAGCTGATAAGGATGTGCCAAAAAGTTCACAGCATTTGGCGTGACAGGAATGGTTGTCGACACCAGTGGCGGAGCCACCTTAGAAGCATGGTGGTCAAATGACCCATGTGAAATTAATAAAAATAAACTTGTAAGGTTATTTTTCATGTTGCTATTGTGGTAATTTGGTCAAGATCTCTCCTATTGACCCACATGTTCCTAGGTTCAAACCACATAGATGTATATTTTTGTCTCTAATAAATGAGTTATGACCCATATAAACGTGAGATCTAGCTCCGCCACTGGTCGACACGTAGCCAGTGCCGAGCCTTGAGTGGAAGCAATACAAACATGTTCTTGCGGCCGCAGATAATATAGACAAAATTTCGGCCAGATTTACAAGTTATTTTCAGCATGTCATTTGGTTCCCATAATTTTTTTTTTTTGCTTCTAAACCACATAAGTTGTAGGACCGACTCTGCACATAGTTGAACCATCCTCATCGAAATGAGAAACACCTTGACAAAATAATAAGAAGCAGATTAACTACAATTCGTTTACATGAAGACAGAGCTTATGAAGACGGCCTCATGGTATGGTTCAGATTTAGAACAAACTAAGATATTCGTTCATTTGTTCATTCCCTTTTGTTTAACAGTTAAAACTCTTACAAAATAAAAACAGAAGATACAATGTGGCCGAAATTTGTTTAAAATGCATTTATGTTAAAAATACCATGAGGTCATTACAAACATAAATGCGATTTTAATCAATTTGTAATATTCTTAAATCTTTTTGTGACAAGCTATGGTTGGTTGGTTTTGATGGGGAGCAGATTTGGCAGCAGACTGATATGCAGTCTCAACGTTTGTTCTCAAGCGTCAGGAAGTTAGGTTTTTTTTTTTTAACATTGGAAGTTAAGCTTTTTGCTAAAACCCCTGAAGAGATTGGATAAAAACGACAGTTTTTGTTCATGTCAAAAATACTTGATTTTTAAAAAATTTGAACGGTTTCGAGAATTTTGTTTGGATTGGTGATTTAGCCTCAACCATGATGAAACATGTGTTTCACAGAATTTTGTGTTATTTATTGTATCAAATGTGCTTTTATCCAGGAAAACTACCACCAATCTCAATATCCAATAATCTCTTCTAAATTAATCCTGAAAAATAATCCAAAATCCTTATAAAACATACTATATATTGTTTATTCATATATGAAATTAAATATACGCATATATAAAATTAGCATATGTTTATCTTAGATAAAATAAAATAAAAGCATATAATACAATCTTTTCACCGCTAGTATTGAAGCTTATTAATGATGGTATAGTTGATGCTTATAGTTACTAGACTATCTCGTTGCATAGAAGATTTTATCACATCCGCTGTGGTCATCATCCTTCCAGAAGCTATTAGTGAAATCAAAGTCAATTGTCTTCCCAACCTCAAGGGTCCACTTCAAGATCAACTTGTTTACTGATTTTTCAATAAGCGTCACGGTGCACGACTCATCTGTTCTCACGTTCAATGCCTTGAGTTGGCACACTGAATCGCGGCTAAGTTGCTTGTAGGTTTCTCTTGACATGTTTTTCTTCAGCTCCTCGGCTTGTTCGTTGCTAAGCTCAAATCCAGTAATCAATATTGTTATTTTATGTATTGTCTCTGTGTAACGAAGCCATTCCATCTCACTTGTGTTTGCTGTCTCCTTCTTCAAAATAGGAGCAACTCTCTTGGCAGTTTCACTTTTTGATCTAGACCACATTATTGCTTTTCTCTTTGCTTGAATTATAATAAGAGCAATCTAATCAAAGAGATCACCTACATATATATAACTTAACAGCATGCCATTGAATTTAATTGATTTGAGATTATATAATAATTTACCTAGTGTTAAAAAAACAACATGCCATTGAATTTAATTAATTGGAAACTTAGTTGAAGCCTCTAATGGTGTTATTCAATGGTGTATTTTAAATTAATTTGATAGGTTCTCTAATCTACTGTTATTCAATAATTAATTTTAAATTCTTTGTTAGAATCTAGTTTTAATTGTTATTGTATTTGAAATCTCCTTATTAGAAGATTTTAAAATCTAGTATTACTGATTTTATATTTTCAATAAAAAAATTAAAATCTATTGTTATTCAATTAAATATTTGAATATACCATTTAAAATCTTGAATTATTCAAATTTAATAGATTCTTATAACTCATTTGGTTTAAAAGATTTTAAATGAATCAGAAGATAATTTAATCTCTAAAATATATCACTCAAAACTCTAACATTTTACCTACATATTTTAAAATTATTTTTGTTACTCTTGTAAAAAGAATCACCCATTGCAAATGAAAAAGCGTATCTTTGTTAAAATCTTTGTTCATCAGGCCCCAAACCTAGGTCTCTCTCTTTCGTCATCTCTCTTACATTGGTCAAGCACTTTTTATTCATCCAAATCCATGTGTCCTTTTAGATCCATCTCTCAATCACTTGCTTTGAAAAATGATTTTATGTATTATATGTAGAATGAACATTATATATAAAAATTATTTTATGTATTATATGTTTTTAACATATTATGAAATAATTAATATATATTGAATAATTAAAAGTCAGTAACTATTACTTATATAATTAAATTGGTGCAAACATATAAATAAATTTTATTAATCCAAAAAATATTGTTTTCTATTTGATATGATATATAATAAATTTAAAAGATAGTAACATATATGTAGTATATTTTAAGATTAATATTTATTAAATTATGCTTTCTACTCATATTTTTTTTAATCATTTGTATCTGCTATAGCAAAAAAATTAAATTACTAATAACAAAATTTTTATTGTAGGATTAATAGTTTAAGTAATTTATAATATTTTTAAAAATTAAGTTGTCAATATTTTTTAAAACTTTTATCAAAAAGAATTGTTCAAATTAAATTTCAAAATTAAGATATTTATGTTTATTTATATGGCATATATATATATATATATATTAATCTTAATACTTATTAAATGAGGCTTTCGACTTATATGATTTTTTAATCATTTGTATCATATCATAAAAAATATTTTAAACCATGGATCACAAAATTTGAGTGTGAGACTTTTAACAGTTTTAGTAATTTATACTCATTTAAAAAAAATTCAAAATATAACATATTTTTATTATATGGTTAATATGGTTGTTTAATTTATTTTAATAGTTTAAAATTAAAAAATATAATATAAGATACACTTATTTTTATCAAATCTTTATTATTCAAAATCATTAATTGTTATATATACTTTAGCTACATTAGGCAATTTCGTAATTTTATAAGGAAATAATGAAGCACATTAATAATATATTTATGGTTAGTTTAATAAAAAACTTATTATATATTTAGATGGACAACATATATCTCTAAGGATTCTAAGAATGATTCTAGTGATGACATGTGGCTACAAACAAATGTTGTAATGCTTCTCAATTAATATATAAGGGATATAAGAGTTATTCACAAACTTGATTATACATTTAAAATCTCGCTTCTTCGCTTCCATACAAGTATTTTTTATTTCAAAAATATATACACCAAAAATTCAAAGAGAGTTAGCTATTTTGTAATGAAAACATAGATTGTATCAGTTGCAAGCAATGCTCAAAAAAATCGAAATGC
The DNA here is from genome assembly GCF_000309985.2 of Brassica rapa. NCBI lineage: Eukaryota > Viridiplantae > Streptophyta > Magnoliopsida > Brassicales > Brassicaceae > Brassica > Brassica rapa. Next base: position 2,381,182 of record NC_024798.2, on the reverse strand, counting down.
CATAGTTATGCATCTTATAGAAAGAGAATTATTAATTAGACATGTGAATAAACCAATTTTAAACGCATATATCGATTATTTGGAAAATAATTTTGAACTACGTACACGGACTTTTTTTTTTTTTGGTAACTGAACGTAGTTCAGACTAGAACATTGAAACTTTTAAATTGATTGACAAATAACAGCCTTGGTTATAGTTGATATTAATATGACAAATATGTTATTTTGATATTTATATATATATATATATATATATATATATATATATGTTGATATTAAAATTTATGTAAAATCAAGTGATTTACAATACTTTCGGTAAAACCTAAGGATGGACAAAAAAACTGAACCGAGTCAAACCAAACCAACCGAATCGAAACCGATTCAAACTAAACCAAAATATATTTCAAACCATTCGGTTGAAGATTTCTCTAATCCGAATGGTTTCGTTTGGTTCGGTTTAAAACCGAACCGAACCAAGAAACCGATGTATTTTGTAATTATTTAAATTAAAAATATTAGTAATACCAATATAATAAAATTCTAATACCAAACCACATATTTTCCATTTTTCATTCATTAATATATATTCTTCTAACCTAAGATGTAATCATCAAAATATTTGATTTAAAAAATTAAAAATGTTTGTATTTTTATTCTTATATATGTAAACATGGATGTTAAATCTAAACCTAAAACTTGAAACAAATTTTATTAAAAACAAAAGTTCTTCTCCACACCATCACATTGAAGATGATTCATTTTGAAGGCTTTAAATTTATATTACTAATATTTTTAATGATGTTGTTTTTTTTTTTAATTTTAGTTAGCTTTCATTTGTTTTAATTCTTATATATATATTGTGTCTTTATTAAAGGTCTTTGTTTCAATTATATATAAAATTAATTTCACGTAGTTTATGTTTACATAATTTATATTTTAAAACATAATTTATCTTGAAAAATTAAACTAAGAAGAACCTAACTGATCCAAAAAAACAAACCGAACCAAACCAAATATAAACTGAACCGAATATAAACTGAACCAAACACAAACCTAACCCAACCAAACTAAACTAACTATGGTTTATTTCGATTGAAAGAAATACTAAAACCGAACTAACCAAATCTGAACTGAGAAAATAACCGAAGCGCCCACCCTTAGTAAAACCGAGTAATATTTCAATGATTTTTGTTTTTGTTATAGACAAAAGTATATATGTGTATAAATTTTGAAAAAATAATGTATAACTAGATTTTGACCCGCGCTTCGAAAGCGCGGGTTTTTTGGCTAATAAAAATGTTTGATATGAATTAGTGGAAGTACGGATTTTTCGTTTAATTACAATTGATATGAATTAGTGTTTTGATTTGATGTATATTATTATGCACACTCTTATGTTACAACAACATCTTTTTATTTTATGTAAATTTTATAAGAGTTACATCTGTTGAGCTGGTGAGACATAAGATTTGCTTTGCAGATTTTGCGCCAATTTAGTAGTATGATTTTTTTTAGGTTTTTAATAATTTTAGCAATGTTTTTGTACCTGATCCAAACCGACGGTCGAATTGATAATTTTGGTGACGTATATAATCTGATCATACTAAGTTAAAACATAATATATAAAAACATGATAAAACTTGGAAAAAAAATTCATCATTAACCCGCCATCTGATACTGTTGACCCGATAAAATATCATATAAATTTGATGATATTTTTTAAAATGTTGATTCAAACTTTTTCAATACTTTTTAGTAGTACTTAAAAGTGAATAAACTTTTTGATTTGTGATTCTTTAATAGTATGAATTTGTAGGTGTTTAATAGTTTTAGCAATGTTTTTGTACCCGGTCCAAACCCGCGGTCGAATTAATAAATCCGGTAATCCATATATAATCCGATCTGGATAAAGTTAAAACTCAATATGTAAAAACTTGATAAAACTTGGTAAAAACTCATCATTAACCCGCCATATGATACTGATTGATCCAATAAAATATTATATAAATCTGATGACATTTTTAAAAATATTGATTTAAACTTTTTGTGTACTTTTTAATAGTACTTAAAATTGAATATATCGAATGACACTAAGATTTTTTAAAAATTACATGATAAAAAATTCTCAAAAAATTACATGATAAGATGGAAAGGGACCCATTTCCAAATTCATAGTGTATCCCTCTATTATAAATGTGGTTCTTATATTCAGTTTCAATAATATTGAGTAAAAAATGAGTTTATTTAAAGTATTTTATAGTTACAGAAAATAAAAGTAAGGCCAAAAAATAATAATATAATTAATGAGTAGGTGCAATATTTTTGTAAGTAACTTTTTAGGATGATCATATTTTAATAATATAGATAATAAAAATAAATTTGTGTGATCTAATATTGTTCAAGAAAATATATCATAAAAATATGTTGAAGCGTTTAAGAAAATACTTAATGAATCATGCATATATTGAAATACATTTATTCATATGATAGGGTGCCATCATAAGTGAACAACGTCGAGTTCATTAAAATACGGTCAATAATTATTCTATGTTTTTTGTTTATATGGTTGTTCTATGGTTTTTCCAACAATTATGAGTAATAAGGTTAACATATTTTTTTGTTTATATGTGGGTGATGAATTATGATAGGTTAATAATTTAAAACTTAATTATGATATAGTTATAACATAAAAGAGAGTTGCTGTCTATCTAGGTTAGATAAGGGACCCACCATATATGTGACTAAAATCTGTCAATTGAAAAAAAGATTCTAATGTAACAGATTATATATTTTTGATTTAGTTAAAACAATATAAAAGTCATTAAGTTTCTAATGAAAAGGTCCAAACAACCTTTATAAGTAGATTTATTAAAACTGCTTCCCTTTTAATAGATTAGATGGGTAGATATTTTATTTTAAATGAAAAAGGAAGAAAATACATAAAAAAGAAGAAAAAATATAAAGTTTCCTTTCCCTCTCGTTTACTTTGCCTTCCCGAGAGAGAGAGAGATAAGGTTTCGCATCTTAAAGGTCTTCTCTCTCTTCCATCCTCTCCTCTCTTCTCTCTCTCGCCGCCGTCAATGCTTCGGTTTCGATTCTCCTCTTCCTCTTGACCTTCCTTCTTCTTCTGAGGTCAACGCCGAAGCTGAGGTCAACGACGACTCCAGAACTCTCCAGAAACATCCATCCCCTCATGGACTCTGCTTTCACAACCGCCGCTGTGGTTACGGGAGAGAATGGGTTTACGGTGGATCCTTTTCTCGTCGAGGCTTTGCAGAACCCTCGCCATCGCCTGACGAGTAAGCTTCCCTCTCTGATTCATCTCACAAAACCTAATCTGAGCTTAAGAAAGTTTTGATTTTTATTGCTCAGCTTAGGTCAATTTGGGTGATTTTGAGTTTATGGAGATGCCCATGTCCCCTGTTCTGTAATAACATGGTTGGTCTTATCAAAGTAGTAAACTTTATTGTATGTGTATATGATTCATGAAGTTGGTTTTTGCTCAGCTTAGCTTAGATTCTTGAATAGTTATGTCAATTTGGGTGATTTTGATTTGTCTTTACTTTTGGTTTTGCAACAAGAGTGTTAATATGCTGAGTTTTAGATCTTGAACTGCTTATGTGTGTCTAAAAGCCTTTTTGTGTTTCTTGTTATGTCAGTTTTGCGGATGGAGCTTGACGTTCAACGGTTCTTACAGAGCCAAGAGCAGCAGCAGTTCGAGTTCCAGCGTTTTCCTACTTCCTATCTCCGCCTTGCAGCTCACCGTGTTGCTAGCCACTACGGACTAGCTACATCTGTTCAAGACGGCGGCGTTGATGGGAGCGAGAACATAATCCTCGTGACTAAAACAGCGGTGAGCAAGTTTCCTACTGTTAAGTTGTCTGATATCCCCGCGGCTAAGCAATCAGAGAGTGGTAAGTTTGAGCACATGAAAGTCTCCATCAAGACTCGACCTTCCAAAGGATCTGGATTCGAGGGTGGTGAAGCTGAGAAGAAACGTGGTCCTCTTAGGAGTGTGGAAGAGAGGAAAGAAGACTATGACAGAGCGCGAGCGCGCATATTCAACGGTCTCACTTGCTTCAGTGGTGATGAGTCTGAAACTCAGGTTTATGAGAGGAGTCCAAGTCTTGGCAAAGATGACAGTCCAGCACCTACTAAGAACTTAACCCTCAGGGAAACTGGTCCAACCTCTCGTGTTGCGATTCTTAGAGACAGTGAGAAAGATCGGTTTGATCCTGACTATGACCGCAATTACAAAAGGTATTGGTAAAGCATTTGTTAAAGCCGTTCTCAGGTTGATGCGTGATTGGTTGATAATTGATGAATGCAGGTACATAAGGAGCCTTCCGGTTAATCAGAATTCTCATCCACCACCCTTCAACATGATGCAGCCACCGTACTACCAAATGGGATTTACCGGATACAACCATATCCCAAATAGTCATGCTTCTCTCAACTTTGGACTACCTGGGAACGCTATCATGAGTCCTTATGGCACCACTGTTGTACATCCAGGGGATGCAATGTATATGCAAGTGCCTATGATGTATGCTCATTCGTATGAGCAGCTCAGAAACGCTTCTCTTCAGGTAAATTAACATTTTTGATTTTTTTTTGTCTGCTTTCCTTAACTCTCTTTTGACATACATGGTCTGAAGAAAGCTGTTGTGACTTGTTTCTCCAGGCACAGTTCTGTCAGCAACCCTTGAGCTTCGAGTACATGCAGAACCGCTAGGCATTTACTGTTAGGCTTTAAGCCCTCGGTCGATCTTTATCTCTGTTTACCTGCTTTTTTATTATAAGAACCTATTATTGTTGTAATGGAAATTTTTGAAATGTAATGTCGGAAGGAAGAAGATAATCCTTTTATTTTCTCCTAAACTTATCAGTGAATTATTAATTTTATGGGTCAAATCGGTTGTTAAAACTGCTTCGGTGTGGAATCGAATATTATTTGCACGAGATAAGTATCGGTCTATGTTACAGCTACAATTTGGCGGCGAAGTAACATCACAATCGATTTTAATGGCATCCTGGAAAACAATAAGATCAATGTTTGAAGGACTGTCACATGAATACTAGTTTTAACTGTAGATAAGAGGCCAAAAGGGAAAGATAGAGATTGCTTATCATAGAGGAAATGATGTCTTTGGCTTTTGCTTCCTGGTTGTTCAACCTCGTTGTCTCTTTGGGGATCTATGTGGACAAGCTTTTGGAGTTTATCAGACAGAACTTTGTAAGATTGAATATATGTTGGTTCCACTTGGCTAATCGTAGATTTCAAATGCTGCATGCTTATTTCTTCTGCTTCAAGACTCTGTCAAAGCCTCCTGCAACATTACAACATATTCAGGGTCTGAATGGCAAGTTAGAATAGCAACATGCGGTCCTAATACTAACGTTCAAATTTGTTTGTGAGAATCGAAAAAATCAATGAGAGAAAGAAGCTAACCAGGTCTTAGAAGAGCTAAGACTACCAAAAAAAATTTTACTTGCCGAATCAAACCGGATTTCTTGAGGGACCTGAACCGAAAATCGAACATTCGGTTTGGTTTGGTTAATAACCGCATGCCTAATTATTGTATTAAGAAAATATAATTTGTGGTCAGGAACTTGAAATGTAACTTCACTTTTTTGTTCGACTGGATTTTAGGTGAACATCCTAGAGTCAAATGTTGATTGATCAACTTGAAAATTCATAAAGATAGATGACACACTTAATGAAACACAAGTAATGAAGTTTGTGATGGAGTTGGAGTACTAGAAGCTATGTAACAAATTGGTTTAAGAGATCTTCGAGAAAACTCTCACAATAATTCGGATATGTTGGAGACGGTTAGGAATCGAATAGGACAAAGTTTGAGATAATATTCCTCTTAGTACTGTGAAATACAAAGCTATTAACTATGTACAATGATTTTTATTTTCAACACCTAATTTTTTATTTTTAATACTCCAAATCATTCATTTTCTTTCACATCATAATTCAGTACACATTTAAATTTTATATTATACAAACTTTTTTAAATAAAATTCAACGTCCTAACCTAATATTTTATTTCATTCTTTTTTATTATGCATCTAAATCAAATAAATAAGTTTTTATTTATAGAATATAAAAATATATAATAAATTAACATGTTATAAAAATGATTTTAAATAACTAGGAAAATTAAATACTCAAAATTACAATAGCCAATAGAAAATGTCATGTGGAGTTTCATTTTTTATTTATTCAACATGTTGAGAAAATTCAACTCAATTTAATCCATGTCATTCTCTTCATCACCTTCATTGCATTACTTCAACCGTTGCATAAATTATTCAACAACATTATTGTATATAGTCTTGTGAAAACCTTGAGTTTTCCTTTTTAGTTAATTGTTTTTCAAAAACACTGTTGAATGTAAAACAAAGACTCATGGTTTACTACATAGTTTCTAACATTTTCTAAAGCTATAAACAAACTTAACAAATCGGAAACAACACATTGTAGAACAAAAGGAAAACTACAAAACCAATTTAAATTGGAGAACACATCAAACACCAACATAACTGGATAAGGATGTGTTGCATCAGTTTGTCTCTTAAATCACTCTTTTTAACTGGATATTTGACGAAAGAGTTCCATTTTGAGACCTGGAAGATGAATGTTGATAAAGTAATGCTCCCAATCAATGCAACTACCATCAAACTCGAACATCTTTCTCTCTTCCACTGACAACTCATTTAGCAGACTCCTTGTATTGGTGTCATCAAACCTAGTATGTATATATATTTACTATACGTCAGTAATCAGATAGTTTGATAAATTAACCAAGTCCAAGTAATGTTATCTACCGAGCTTGAAAGAACATGTAAGGCTGATATGTTTTTGCTAGGGAAACAAAATACTTAAGCTTCCTCTTCCCCTTCATGCTCAATGTGGTATGTGACGCTGCTTCTCCTTCTCCATTCTTCATCTCTCTTTCTTGTTTTGCTATTGCCTTGGATACAGAGGAGGTGAACTCCTCTAAGGAACTGTGGAATTTCATAAGCTTCAAGTCTTTCGCTGTTGTCTCAGTCAATGAAGACACACACAAATGTTGATGAGAAAAGTCCATCAACTCGCCAAGTCGCAAGGGGTTCGCATGAGATGTTGAAGTAACATTGTAAACTTTGACATCCGTTAGTACATTACCACAACCGTGCTTTGCCATGGCTGCAATTATCGCGTTAGCAACCATATCAACAGGTATAACATCACAAGAAGATTGATAATCTCCAAACAAGTCAGGAATCTGGTCTTTTCCATTTCCCAAGATTAATGGAGCACTCATCCTGTAATTTTGTTAAATATGTCAATAAGAACAAAAAGCTAATCTAGTAAGTCCTTTTTGTCTTAGAGAAGTAAAATAATTAACCTTATTCCTTGGAGCCAGCCAGGGAAAGGCTCCTTGTAGGAGCTTTCTATAACACTAGGCCTTATGATCACTACAGACAAGTCTCCTCGATTGCTGTGAAGTAAAGACTCACCCATGGCTTTTGTGAATGTGTAAGCCTTTTCCCATCCATAGCTTTGAGCTCTGATTTCTCATCATAATATCACACCAAAAGTTTCAGATGAAACATTCTCTTTGATCCTCAAATTTTAAAGAATTGATATAATATATATATATAAAGAATTGACCTCCAAATTAGAAATTAAATTAAAATGTTTAAACTTCCAAAATTCCAGGACCATATTAAGTAGATACATAAAGTAATTATCTCTTTTGATTTTCACCTTTCATAACCAAGTTCTTTCAGTTTCTTGGATTTTTCACTGCCATGGAACTTTCTTGCAGCTTCTGAAGCTAGTTTCACCTCGGTTTCGATGTTCAAGTCAGAAGTTATGTTTTCTCCAAAGCAGAGAGGAGTCTCTAGTACTGTTCCCTCTAACTTACCAGTCACAAAAGCTATATAACATAATAGAAATCAATTTCCTAAACTTCTTCTTAACCAAAAAAAAAAAAAATCTAAGTCAATACCAGTTGAAACGTGAAGGAAAAGTTTCAGCTTCTTGCATTCCTCTCCGAAGCTTAAGAGCCTATCAGGTCCAAGAGCATTTACACTTAGGGCAGCGTCGTATCTGCTTCCGTGTGTTCTTTAATCATTAGTGCAGTTAGTTTGTAAGCAATGAAAAGAAAAGCTAGAACAAACACCTGTCGTCGAATGTTGTACGTCCAGCAGTGTTTATAATGACATCAATCTCCTCACTAATCTTGTCTGCTGTTTCGGAATCCATCCCTAGATTCTCCTCTCCGATGTCTCCAGTTACTGGAATCAACTTGCTCTTCATGAAAGCTTCATATGAGCTCCCATGCATTTGCTTCAGAAGCTTGAACAGATCCGAGCTGATGATCTGAGCGGCACAGAAGGGCGATACAAAATCTAGAAAAATAACTAAAGAAGTTGAAAATGTAATTAAATGTTTAACCAAGAAACCTCATCATAGAGTCTTTTGTTGGCTGATTCTTGATCTTTGGATTTCATCAGAATAAAAATCTTCCCTATCTCAGGACTTTCTCTCAACAGTTTCTCGACCAACACTGCAACAAATAATTCTCCAAGCCAAGAAAAATTAATCAGTTTACTTGGACAAGTAGAAACGTCTATGTGTTTAGGTTTATAAGTTTTTTTTGTTTTGTAACCTTTCCCAAGAAACCCTGTTGCACCTGTAACAAAATAACTCTTTCCTCTCAAGAAACGGACGATTCCAATCCCATCACCTGATCTCAGTCTTAACAACCGGTTTCACATCTTTCAACGACATCTGACGATAACACAAAGAAGTTTGGAATCTGTCTCTATGATTCGTCTGTGACAAACGACGAGACAAGAAGTGGTCTGGATTGCCTAAGGAGGAGGAGGAGAAGAATCTGACGCCGTTGCTTGTGGCTATGAGATTTGTCGTAGCCATTTTGAGCTGACTCTTTTGATTTGGAAGGGACTTTGCGTGAGAATCATTTATATAAATAGCACGCACATCTCACTGGTTTACATGATACAACTTTTACAATGTGAGAAGTTACTTAGAGAAATATAGATTTTACAACACCTATAATATTATATATGTGTGTTATAATGGTGTTAGCTCCTCCGTCACACTCACATCTTCTTCTTCATCTTGCATACTCTTCTTGGAACCCTACCCCTAGTTTCAAAACCACCAGACTCGGTCCTGGATATAGCAATATGAAACATTCGCCTATAGCATCCAAAATATTAGTGGTTAATATGTGTATATATTTAACCGCAATGAATCTCATGACCGGCCCTGAAAACCATCTATCTGAACTTCCCTTCGCGCACCGAAGGCTATAGACGCCGTTCTTGACTCACCTCACGCTCAGTGACACGCTTCTAATGGGATCCAACACCATGTTCCAAACCGCGTTAAAGGATTCCAAGACCGTGGACCGTGGCCGTTTGCTTTCCGGATTTGGCGCCTATTGTTCTTGAAGCTCTTGCCTACGTACACGCCTTGAGGTAACTTCCATTTCTTGCCTTTTCGCTTATTTTACGGGTCTAAACTCTGACGAAAATCACATGACCTACCGAACTATTTTATTCGATCGCGAATCCAATTAAAGAATAGTTTAGTAGCAGTTCGTTGTGAAAATTTGGTATATTGAAATTATGTATTATTCATTCGTGATTTTCGCGCCAGAATGACGTGCTCATCAATAAATTAGCATGTTTTGTTATGGACATGAAAAACTATTGGTTCAGATCTGTTTGAGATTTTGGTAAATGCCACCAGTCTCTTTGCTATTCCACCATCTATAATAGATCACTCTTTTTTTCTTCAAAATAGTTTAGAGTAAAAGAATAAAGTGATATATACAAAAAAAAATTTACTTTATTTATGAATAAACTCATTTTTACTCTATTATAAAGTGAAAGTAGAGTATGGATGGAGCACTTTTAATTATTCCAAATTCTATCCCCTAAACATGATTTGACTTTGTGAAAATGATACATGTCTTAATTCATTTTGTAACATGTCAAATTGCATTTGTGAATTTTATATTTTTGGTAAGATATTTTAAATATAACAATAAATTATATGTATCACCATTATTGAAAATATAAACTAATAATAATTTATAAATTATATAATATTTTAACATTAACTTAGAATTGAAAAATAAAATATGTAAATGTTTATATTTTTCAAATTAATTAAGAATATATTTGTTAATTAAGTATTCGAGTTATGCTTTTATTCATTAACTAGTATAAAAAACTAATCGAATTACCAATTTAGTAAATTTATTCGTATATAATCATCATAAAATATGTTTGTTGAACTACCAAGGCCCATGCCCAATCTTATTAAGTTGGGGGTTTTGTTTTTTTTTTAAACTTCAAATAGACCTTTATTAATTACTTGTCACGAAATTCTTATAGATGATAGAATTAAGATACAATAGGAGATAAAATAGAGAAATGGAATTTGATGGAATATTATGATAGTGCTGGGGGTTTTGTTCCCTAAATTAATCATGATAATTGTTAGGCATGCAGGTTCGGTTAATTCAGTTTTTGGGTCAGTTAGTTCAGGTTGGCCTAAATCTCGCTGATTTGAACCAAAGCATTTTAATTCGGTTTGGTTGTCAGTTAGTCCTGTTTCAAAATTTTCTACCAGACGTAAGTGAAGTTTATAAATTAGGTTAAATTTTGGCTTAAATTGGTTTAAAATAAAAATTGGTTAGATTCTGCTATTTTGGTTCAGATTTTGGATAGTTCAGTTAGATTTGTTCGGTATTTTGGTTAAAATTGGTATAGTTTGGTAAAAATAAATTAAAACCGAACTAACTAATTACCGAACCGAACTAAAAACACTTTTTTTACCTTGTCGAATTGAACCAAACCGAACTAAAAACAATTTTTTTTAACTTGCTGAATTGAACCAAACCTCATAACCAAACAGAACCGTAAACTAAACATTTCAGTCCGGTTTGGTTGATAACCGTATTCTTAATTATTGTATTAAGGAAATATAATTTGTGCTCAGGAACTTGAAATGTAACTTCACTTTCTGGTTCAAATGGAATTTAGGTGATTCACATCCTAGAGTCAAATGTTGATTGATCAACTTGAAAATTCATAAAGATAGGTGACATACTTAATGAAACACAAGTAAAGAAGTTTGTGATGGAGTACTAGAAGCTATGTAATGAATTGGATTAAGAGATCTTCGAGAAAACTCTCACAATAATTCAGGTTTGTTGGAGATGGTTAGGAATCGAAGATGACAAAGGGTGAGATAGTACTGTGCAACACCAAGCTTTTATAGACTTTTTTAACCAAAGGATTCATTGATTTCTGACCAAAGTAGTACACATGGTGGGATACAAAGCTAACGGGTCATGATGACTCTTAGAAGCTAAGCCGACATGAAACAACTTTCCTCCGGAAGCATTGGCCGGCAGACTTACAGAATCTCCGGAGACAATACATTAAACATTACAACCAGAGTTTTAAGAACATACAGAAAGCTAGTCTAGATCAAACCAAATAGATTACCCAAGAAAGAAGAACTAGCAAAATAGGAAGGAGAGATAAATTCACATCAACCAGTCGAACTTTATTTGGGAAGCAAACACACCTCACTATATTGCTCTGAAGATGACTTCAACAAGCCACAAGGAACAGCTGCAGATAGGGCTGGGCAAATAAACCAAATCCGAAAAACCAAACCGAACCTGATCCAATCAAAATGAATCCAAACTGATCTGAACCGACATAAATTCCGAATGGATCTTGTTTTATGGTATATCGGGTTATGGGTATTATCCGAACCCGAACCTAAATGGACATCCAATAGAACCGGAAACATTTAAAATCTCAAATATAACTTGTGCCAAACATGATTTCAATTTCTGATATGTATCCAAAATACACTAAGATATTATTGAACATCTAAAATAATTATCTATTACATGAAGGAAAATGGTTGAATGTGGCGATTGAAGCTTGAAGTTTTTAGATTTTGGTTTTGTTTTTATTAAATAATGTTTCTCATTTCATGAGAACTTGGTTTTTGTTTTATGATTTCATTTATTTGGTTTTCTTTCTATCAATAACAATGTTTACCTTTCGTTTAATTTTAAATGATCATGTTGGATGTTCATTTTTTATTTTTGAATCGATTTTACTTATGTTTTTATTACAAAATAGGTACAAATCAGGTACTTTAAAACCGAAAAACTATTTTACTTATGTTTTGGTTACAAAGTAGATACAAATCAAATACTTTTGTACCGATTTTTTGAAGATTTACTAACCCCGATCCAAACCTGACCGAACCCGAACCAAACTTTAATATAACTCGAATGAGGCTGGTTTTGATAAAACCAAAAAACTGAAACCCGATTGGACAAAACCAAACCCGATTAGGATCCCGAATGCTCATACCTAGCCGTAGACAAGCTTTTATAGACTATATACAATAATTTTGTTTTGAACATCTAATGTTTTCCTGCTTTTTAATCCAAATCATCATTTCTTTTTTCCACATCATAATTCAATTTACATTTAATTTTATAACATACAATATTTATTTAAGATTCGCAGCATAAGAGAAAAAAATAAAACACTTCGCCAAGGTTCCGATATTCCATAAAGGTTTTGATATGGAAAAGATGAAAGAAGGCGAAAGTAAGGCGATTTGGAAACGGTTATTCCTCAGACTTTGCACTGTTATTTCGGTAACGGTTATTGATGTTTTCGACGGCGGACGACGGTTTATTGCCCACTCCCCGACGGTTATCCTCACGATGGCAACTACACATCGTGATGCACTAATGTATTGGAGTTATTCTCTGGAACTCTATATATGGCAATATAGAATCAGTCGATTCTTTCACACACTCAATACTATCTTGAGCAAATTTCTATTGCAAAAGTACAGAAGATTGATAACAATGGCGGATAACCTTCACCGCAATTTACAAGAGTTAGATTTGGGTGTGGAAGATGAACCAGTAGCGCTACCTCTGGATGTGGTCAACCAAGCAGCAGCAGAGAACCGGTTCATCATCATTGGGCGTCCTGTAATTCCAAGGCGTCAAAACATTCGTGCGATCATTGCGGCTTTACCACGACAGTGGGGACATGCAGGGTTGGTTCATGGAAGAATTGTTGAAGGAAGGCGGTTCCAGTTTGTGTTTCCATCCGAGGAATCAATGGAGAATGTCCTCAGGAGAGGTCCCTGGGCGTTTGCTGATCGGATGCTCATAATGCAAAGGTGGTCTCCTCTGTTTAACCCTTTGATGTTGAACTTTATTCCCCTCTGGATCCAGATACGGGGAATACCGCTCCAGTACATGAACCAAGACGTAATCATGCATATAGGACGCGCGATGGGGCAATACATGGATGTGGATTACAATGCTGAGACGGCAGTTCGAGTGGAGTATGCTCGTGTCAGAGTTAATTGGGATGTTGATCTCCCACTTCGGTTCCAGAAGAACTTCCAGTTCACTCCAGGAGTCAACACTCTCCTCAAATTCCGCTATGAGAGGTTAAGGGGTTTCTGCGAGGTATGTGGAATGCTCACGCATGATTCGGGTAGTTGTTTGATCCAAAATGGTGGAATGGATCATGACTCTGAGGATGATGATGAAGATGATAATGAGGAACCACTACTTGTTCCTCTGGCGGAACAAGGAGTTCAGATTCATGAAATCCATGAGATGAATGAGGAGAACAACAATGAGGAGAATGAAGTACCCAATGGGGTAGAGTATCAGGTGATGGAAGATGATGAAGAATACAATGCGGAGCCGTTGGGAGACATGTTTTCAGGAGAACAGGAGTCCAGTGAGCTTTCCAATCCGGTTCCAATCTACTCTAACTCCACAGGAGACAGTGCAGGGGATAATGCACGTCAAGGCAAGAGAATCATGGAGGAACCAGATGATAGTTCAATGCAAGCGTTATATGATACCATTCCCCCACGATCCAAGTCTCAGCAGGCACGAAAGAGGAAAGCAGAAGCATCGTTGATGGAAGAAGGTCTCCTCAAATGTCCAGCTTTGGAGAGAGGTGAATCTAGCGGTAATGACACAACAACTGATCAAGTGAGAGGCGCGGTGGGCCCTAATCCACCAGTTTCACCATGAATACAACCGTTTGGAACTGTCAGGGTTTGGGTGTAGACCCTACAGTTCGACGCCTCAAGGAAATACAACGGAAGTATTTCCCGGACATACTATGCCTGCTGGAAACAAAACAAAAGGATGACTATGTGCGAGATGTGGTCTGTGATCTAGGTTATGACCGTCATGTAACTGTTCCACCACAAGGTATGAGTGGTGGAATTGCTGTGTTATGGAAGAAGTATGTATCTGTTTCAGTTCTGTTTCAATCTCCAAATCTTGTAGACTGCTTTGTTGAAATGAATGATGTTTTCTACTATCTCTCATTTGTTTATGGTTACCCTGAACCCTCTATGCGACATCAACTATGGGAACGTTTGGAGAGAATGGCTACTACACGGACAGAGCCTTGGCTGATAATGGGTGACTTTAATGAAATCAGGGGTAATGAGGAGAAACAAGGGGGACCAGCACGACCAGAAAGATCGTTTGTTGATTTTCGAAGAATGATTGCAACATGTGACTTTCGTGATCTGAAAGCAACAGGAAATAAATTCTCTTGGTATGGGAAGCGACATAATTATGACATATGTTGCTGCCTTGATAGAAGCATGGCTAACTCAAACTGGTTAGCTCAGTTTCCAACGGCGCAAACAGAATTTCTTGCGTTTGAAGCTTCTGATCATCGACCTTTGGTGACAACAATCTCACAGACGACTAACCGGCCGGTGAAATTGTTTAGATATGATAAACGAATGTTCAGAGAGGAGAGTTTCCAAGATGAAGTTAAAACTACTTGGACGGAGCAGAGATCAGGCACATCTATTCAGAATAGACTTAAAGCTTGCAGAGGTTCGGTTTCCCGGTGGAAGAGGAAACATACGTTTAATGCAGTCATCCGCATTGCTCATTTAAAAGAAGAACTTGACTTCGCAATGTCTTATGGAAGCCACTCAACTAATGAGATACGACAGATACGGAAAGAACTATCACAAGCTTATAGTGATGAATTTTGGAGGTTAAAAAGTCGAAATCAATGGTTGGAGTCTGGAGATAGAAATACACAATTCTTCTATGCGTGTACCAAAACAAGGGTGGCTCGAAACAGAATAATGGCAATAGAGGATGAGAATGGAATGGTGCAACGAGGTGATGTGGCTATTGGCCAAGCCGCAGAGGATTACTTCAGGAATCTATTTACAACAACAAGAGACGCAGAATTTACATATGATGGCGTTTTTAACCATTTTAATAGAAGAGTCACAAGGGAGATGAATGAGGACCTCACTAGGCCAGTTACAGAAGAGGAAGTTAGAAAAGCTGTCTTCAGTATTGGTCCAAACAAAGCCCCGGGACCGGATGGCATTACTGGTGCGTTTTACAGACAATTCTGGCCAACCATTAAAGATCAGATCACTCAAGAAGTTCAGCAGTTCTTTGATAATGGTATTCTAGACCCTCAGATCAATAAAACCAATTTATGCTTAATTCCGAAGATAGAGGTTCCAAGAGCTATGGGTGATTTTAAACCGATATCGCCTTGTAATGTAAGTTACAAAATCATCTCCAAAATACTTGTTGGCCGATTGAAGCAGCACCTGCCAGACATAATAGCTGAGAACCAAGTTGCCTTCATCCCTGGTAGAAACATTATTGACAATGTCATTATTGCTCATGAAATGTTGCACTCTTTAAAGAGTAGGAAGAGATGGGCGAAGTCTTACATGGCAGTCAAGACAGATATCTCGAAGGCGTATGATCGTTTAGAATGGAAATTCTTGGAGGATACAATGATCGGGATGGGTTTTGATGCAAAATGGATCGGATGGATAATGACGTGTGTCAGTACAGTAAGCTTCTCAGCATTGATCAATGGATCTCCAACAGGAAACATTACCCCACAGAGAGGAATACGCCAAGGTGATCCCCTTTCTCCTTATCTTTTCATCATTTGCAGTGAAGTACTAAGCCATTTACTGTTGAGGGCTACTGCGGAGACAAAACTGAAAGGAATGAAGATAAGCACATATGGGCCAACTATAAATCACCTATTGTTTGCTGATGACGCCTTGTTCTTCTGCCATGCTCATCCACGGTCATGCAAGACTATACAGAGAATACTAGAAATGTATGAAAAGGCTTCTGGACAAGCGGTCAATTTATCTAAATCAGCTATTACATTTGGCTCCAGAGTTTCAGATACTATGAAGACAAGACTCCGCACAATCCTTAACATACATAACGATGGAGGATGTGGCAAGTATTTGGGTCTACCAGAAGTTATAGGACGGAAAAAGAAAGAGATATTTAATTTTATCTTGGAGAAGATAAAAAAAAGAACAAAAGGGTGGTCAAATAAATATCTATCTGAGGCAGGGAAAGAAATTCTACTTAAAACAATAGCATCTGCTATTCCGGTTTATCCAATGAATGTTTTCAAGCTTCCTAAAGGAGTATGTGAAGAAATAGAGAAACTATTTGCTGAATATTGGTGGAGTAAGGGAACGGGGAGACGGTCGATGCACTGGATGAGTTGGAAGAGAGTGAGTGTTCCAAAGAAAGAAGGTGGGCTAGGTTTTCGTGATATTAAGAATTTTAACTTGGCTTTACTTGCCAAACAAGTATGGAGGATTGGCCAAACACCAACAAGTCTACTTGCAAGAGTTCTGCGTGGTCGATATCATCAGGATACATCTATTCTCAATGCAAGGGTTGGAAATAAACCCTCATTTATATGGCGATCGCTAATGGAAGGAAAAGAACTCCTTAAATCAGGATTGAGGGTTCAAATTGGTAATGGTGAAGAGACTCTAATCTGGAGGGACGCCTGGCTACCCACTCATCCACCTAGAGCTCCAAGAGGTATTGATAATATAGTAAATGACTATCGCACAGTTCATTCACTATTTCGACCGGGTACAAGACAATGGAATGTCGAACTATTAGAGCGAATTATGGTACCAGAGGATGTGGAGTTAGTAAAACACATTGTGTTAAGCCAATATGGAGGACAAGATTTGCTGGGTTGGAACTACACTGAAGATGGTATGTATACGGTTAAGTCAGGTTACTGGTTGAGCATGCATAGCCAAGATCAACAAGTTTTACCACCAAGAGGATCAACTGGAATTAAAGCTGCTCTATGGAAGTTAAATACTGCTCCGAAACTCAAACATTTTTTATGGAGAATTCTATCAGAGGCAATGCCTGTGGGATCAATCCTAAAACGAAGACGTGTCTCTCAAGATAGTGTGTGTAGAAGATGTTGTGTGTTAGATGAAGATATGGAACATCTCTTCTTCAAATGCCCGTATACTCAAGCACTTTGGAGAGGGGCAAATCTACCAGACCGTACGTTTACTGATAATAGTATCAGTTTTGAAGAGAAGTTAAAGGCTATTGTATCTTATGGCAATGCAACATACGTGGACAAAAGGTTACCGTAAAGTTATTTTTGAAGGTGACAACAAACAAGTTCAGGAGCTACTAACAACGTCCAAGAGGAATTTCCACATGCATAATTGGATTCTGGAAATCAAAGGGTGGAAGGAGAAATTTGAAGATGCAGAATTTAGATGGATTTCAATGGAAGATAATAAAGCTGCAGATCATTTAGCTAAACAATTTCATAATTCTCAAGTTTCTTTCAACTCTATATTCTATGTACCTGTATCAATAACTCAAATCCTCCATGAGGATATTTCTTCGTCATTATAATAAAGTTGCAAGTTGGAAAAAAAAAACATACAATATTTAAAAAAGAAATACAATATTTTAATCTATTATTTTATTTCATATTTTTATTTTATTTTTATTATGTAACCAAATAAAAAAGTTTCTATTTTATATAATATAAAATGATGAATTTGATTTATAAAGAATATAAAATAAAGTAACTTGTTATAAAAAGGGTTTTAAATAACTATAAGGAAGTAAAAATACTCAGAACTACGTTAACTAAAGGGAACATGTCATGTGGTGTTGCCAACACCTTGTTGGTGGTTTCATTTTTTTTATTCAACTTAGTTTAACCCACATCATTTTATTTTCTTTTTCAACATTTTTATTGCATTATTGTATATATGAAAGATTTGAGTTCTCTTTTTCAAGTTAAGTTTTTTTCAAAAAACAATATTGAATGTAAAACAAAGACTCGTGGTTTCTTGTACAGTTTATAACATTTTCTGAAGCTGTAAATAAACTTAAAATAAAAAGGAAACAACACTTTCTAGAACAAAAGGAAAATACAAAACCAATTTAAATTGGAGAACACATCAAAACACCAACACATAACTGGATAAGGATGCGATGCATCAATTTGTCTCTTAAATCACTTTCTTTAACTGGATCTTTGACGAAAGAGTTCCCTTTTGAGACCTGGAAGATGAATGTTGATAAAGTAATGCTCCCAATCAATGCAACTGCCATCAAAGTCAAACATCTGTCTCTCTTCCATTGACAACTCATGTCTTAGACTCCTTGTATTGGTCTCGTCAAACCTGGTATATATATACTTACTATACGTCAGTAATATGAAGCTTATAAATCAACCAGGCCCGTGAAATATTATTTACCGAGCTTGAAAGAACATGTAAGGCTGATATGTTTTTGCTAAGGACACAAAATACTTTAGCTTCTTCTTCCCCTTCATGCTCAATGTGGTATGTGACTCTGCTTCTTCTTCTCCATTCTTCATCGCTCTTTCTTGTTTCCTTATTGCTTTGGAAACAGAGGAGGTGAACTCCTCTAAGGAACTGTGGAATTTCATACGCTCCAAGACTTTTGTTGTGGTCTCAGTCAGTGGAGAGTCACACAGATGTTGATAAGAGAAGTCCATAATCTCGCCCATTCGCAGGGGATGCGCATGAGATGTTGAAGTAATATTGTAAACTTTGACCTCTGGTACATTACCACAACTATGTTTCGCCATGACTGATATTATTGCATTAGCAACCATATCAACAGGTATAACATCACAAGAAGATTGATAATCTCCCAACAAGTCAGGAATCTGGTCTTTTCCATTTCCCAATATTAATGGAGCAGTCATCCTATTTTTATTTTGTTTGATACAAAATCCAAATAAATATGTCAATTTAAACAAAAAGCTAATTTACTAAGTCAGAAAATCATTAACCTTATTCCTTGGAGCCAGCCAGGGAAAGGCTCCTTGTATGAGCTTTCTATACAACTAGGTCTTATGATTACTACAGGCATGTCTCCTCGCTTGCTGTAAATTATAGACTCACCCATGGCTTTTGTGAATGTGTAAGCCTTTTCCCATCCATAGCTTTGAGCTCTGTTCTCTCAACATAAGATCAAACATAAACTTTCAGATTTATAGATACATAAAGTTATTTATCTTTGATTGTCACCTTTCATAACCAAGTTCTTTCAGCTTTATTAATCTTTCACTACCATGAAATTAAGTACATACATAAAGTAAATTAAAATATTTATAGTTTCCAAAATTTCAGGACCAGCTTCTAAGTAGATACATAAAGTAATTATCTCCTTTTGATTTTCACCTTTCGTAACCAAGTTCTTTCAGTTTCTTGGATTTTTCACTGCCATGGAACTTTCTTGCAGCTTCTGAAGCTAGTTTCACCTCGTTTTCGATTTTTAACTCAGAAGTTATGTTTTTCCCAATGCAGAGAGGAGTCTCTAGTACTGTTCCCTCTCTCTTACCAGTCACAAAAGCTAGATAACAAAACATGACATCAGTTTCCTAAACTTCTTTTTAACCAAACATATTCTAACTCAATACCAGTTGAAACGTGGAGGAAAAGTTTCAGTTTCTTGCATTCCTTTGCGAAGCTTAAGAGCCTATCAGGGCCAAGAGCATTGACACTTAGGGCAGCGTCGTATCTGTTTCAGTTTGGTTGTTAGTGTAAGGATTAAAAATCTAGCTGAGCAAGAAGAAACACCTGTCGTCAAAAGTTGTACGTCCAGCACTATTTATTATGACATCAATCTCGTCACTTATCTTGTCTGCTGTTTCGGAATCTATCCCCAGATTCTCCTCTCCAATGTCTCCAATTACTGGAATCAACTTGTTCTTCATGAAAGCTTCATAAGAGCTCCCGTGCATTTGCTTCAGAAGCTGAACAGATCCGAGCTGATGATCTAAAGCGATACAAAAATAATATATAATATATATATATATTTATTTATTTATTTATATATTTTTTTTGAAACACAAGCGATACAAATATATAAAAAACGAAATAAGAAAGGAAACTAGAGAGTTGAGAATGTAAATGTTTAACCAAGAAACCTCATCATAGAGTCTTTTGTTGGCTGATTCTTCATCTTTGGATTTCAACAGAATAAAAATCTTCCCAATCTCAGGACTTGCCCTTAACAGTTTCTCAATCAACACTGCATCAAATAATGTTTTTTTGGGCATCAAATAATGTTCCAAGTAAAAAAAAAAATCAGTTCACTTGGACAAGAAGAAAAGTCTCTGTTTTAGGTTTAAAACCCTTTGTGACCTTTGCCAAGAAACCCTGTTGCACCTGTAACAAAATAGCTCTTCCCTCTCAAGAAACGGACGATTCCGATCCCATCACTGGTCTCAGGCATAACAACCGGTTTCACAGCTTTCAACGGCATCTCACGATAACAACAAGAAGTTTGGACTCTACATCTATGAGTCGTCTGTGACAAACGACGAGACAAGAAGTAGTTTGGTTTGCCGGAGAAGGAGGAGAAGAATCTGACGGCGTTGCTTGTGGCTATGAGGTTTGTCGTAGCCATTTTTAGTAACCAACAAATACAAAAAAAAAAAGTTGACTCTTTTGATTTGGAAGGGGCTTTGCGTGGGAATCATTTATATATATATATATATATATAAGCACGCACATCTCACTGTTTTACATTATACAACTTTTTCCATATTGGAAGTTTTTTTTGATACTTAGAATTATATACCTAATTTATTCTTTATTACTATACTATACTACTAGGTTAAGTGCGTGGAATGAATATTGTATATAAACAATATTTTTACGTACTATAATTTATTTTACGTATTTACTTATTACAATACTAACAATAATTAATACATTTAAATAATTAAAAAATAATTAACTATTATATATATAATTAAATTGGTTCAAAAAATATATTATAATAATTATTAAATAATTAACTATTATATATATAATTAATTGGTGGCAACACGTCAAAGCAATCACTTTATTTATTTATAATATTTTATGGTAAATAAATTTATATAATCACTTTGAAGTATTTTGTATGGATACAAATAATTTAAATGATTAACATAGATATAGTAATATATTTTAATATGGATAAATGGGACTTATTATCAATGGTTTTATGATTTATTTTATATGTACATTTAAATCATTATAATAATGTGTTTATATTGTTTAAATATATTGAATATTTACTGCGAATTTCAAAATTAAAATTATAAGTTCTCAAGAATTGTTCAGTGAAAATTTTGAAATTAAAATATTTGTGTAGTTTTATATGGTATATACTTTAATATATGTTATTTTGAATATCTATTAAATGAGAATTTTTACTCATATGGTTTTACAAACATTTATATTTTTATAATAAAGTTTTTGAGTCCTTGATTATAAATTTTTTAATGTTGGACGTTTAATAGTTTTAGTTATTTATAGTCATTTAAAAAATCAAATTATGACATATAAAAATATAAATTTTTATTATATGGCTGATATGATTGTTTATTTTATATTAATAATATAATTTTAAACATAAATGTTTGAAAAAAAAATCTCAAACGTAAATGATAGAGAATACACATTTTTAGTAAATTTTTATTATTAAAATCATTAATTGTCATATATATGCTATAATCATTTAAGGTAATTATGTAGCTTTTATTTAACAAAAGAAGAAAAATATTAATTGTACATTATTAATTATTTTTATGATTACTTTAATGAAAACTATAATATATATATAATGAACCAACATATTTCGTGCCATCTCTGGAAGGGTTTGACTTATCTCACACTCAATGATTCTTGCCTTTTCGTTTAGGGCTGGACATTTTATCCGTTAAATTTGATTTGATTTGTTATTCGTTTCGATTCGATCCGAAATTTCCGGATATCCGTAAACTTTCGAAGCAAAGCAAATACTAAAAATAAATATCCGTTAAAATCGAAGCAAATCACAAATATTAAAATTTTGGGAAGCGGATATCCGATCTGATCCGTCAATATATAAATACATGTATATCTTGATTATATTTAAAATTTTAACATATAAAATTATATAATTATTATTCTAACATATGATTTGATAAAGTCTATTCACTATTACTTATATAAAAGTATTACATAAAAGGAAGAGAACACTTTTATGACAATTATAATTTTTTTCTTAAGTTTTGTGTTATTATAATTGTTAACTAAGTTCAAAAAATTACAAAATATGTAGATTCACTACTTCTTTTAATTTTTATCATATATATCATGCAAAAAAATATTTTACAAAACAAATTTGTATCAAAATTGTAAAATTATTTGTATTAATTAAAACATATGACATATTCATAAATATCCGTAAATATCTATTTATTTTCTGGATATCCATTTTTTGAATATCCGTATTTTTCTGAAGCAAAGCAAATCTAAAATTTAGATATGCGTGACGTACGAAGCAAATCACAAATACTTCAAAAGTCCGGATATCTGATCCGTGCCCAGATCTATTTTCCCTTACTTAACGGCTCAAAACTCTGACGATAATCACACGGCCTACTCAACTATTTTATATTTTGATTCGATCGCGAAAAGAATAGTTTTGTGATAGTTAGTTGGGAAGAGTTGGTAAATTGAAATTCTATATTGTCCATGCGTGATTCTCAAGCCCGCCAGAATAACCTGTTCATCAATAAATTAGCATATTTTACTTTTAGCAACGGAAATGAAAAAAAAAATGTTTCAGATCTTGGTACGCCATCAAATCTCTTTGCTACTTCTGGCAATTTTTGCTTTTGGTCCCACTGTTGTAGCGTTTAATTTTTTTTAATCAAATGGGTTGGACTAGTGTTACTTGAAGATAATCCCAATACGGGGAATCCCCACTTCGATTTTCAACTTGACAACAACTGATGAAACCTCACATTATATAAATGAGGACCAATTAACATAATATGCACATTACTACAATCGAATGATATGTCGATATAACACTTAGGATCGAATCTACAGAGACCAACAGTTACATTTTACTTTTATGGAATAAATATTAGGTTAAAACGATAAGGGGGTTTCAAAATTAAAATATCGTAATAAACAAGTAACAAGCTAGTTTAAAGTTTTCAGATGATTAAAAATGCTAGTTTAGGATGGGTTGATCGGATGTTAAACAAGCGTGAACCAAACAATTATTCAAGCTCAATTTAATAATAGTCTAGAACTCGGATCACTTAAAATCATATGTACCTAATATTTTTATACTATACTGTATTATAAAATGTGTTCTAATTGTGTTAGCTCCTCCGTCACAGTCCTTCATCTTTCATGATAGTTAGTTGGGAAGATTTGGTATATTGAAATTCTAGATCATTCAAGCGTGATTCTCGTGTGTCAGAATTCTTTGTGGAAATGAATCCCAAAAAGTATTGGTTCAGACTTCAGATCTTTTCGATTTTCGCAAATGCCATCAAAGAGACTTTGCTATAGAGATGGGCAATTATTCTTCTAGTCTCATTGTTCTTGCCAAATCTGGATCTGGAGAATCATAAATTTAGTATAATATTTTGAGTCTTTGACGTCATAATGTTTAAATCATATAAAACTATAACGAGTGCACAACCCTTTTGTAATAATAGGCGGCCAAATTTCATTAAAAAAAAAAACAAATATCGAACTACTGTTTTTTTTCTATATTAAACCAAGTTAACACAGAGTTGTCAAAAACCAACAAGTTAATACAGTAATTGATTGTTGGAGGGTAAATTTTTCAATAGCTTCTTTTTAATTTTTGTTCACTGAATAATTTCCAAAGATCAAAGTGACGAGATTAGATTTTAATAAAATAGATAAACGACAATTATATCCACATTTATAATTTTTATTAATTATTTATCAACAAAAAATAAATTCTTAAACTTCATAATTTTGTAGAGATTATACATACAAAAAGGTCGTACAAAACCAAATAATAATACGTACTAATCACAATGTTTTTGTTATATTCGTAAGATGCACTTAGGATTAAAACTATTATTTTGGTCATAATTAATTATCAAATTTAATAAATTTATACTATTAATTAAAAGTTAAAGATAATAATACTTTTAAACTAATAATGTATATATTAATAAATAACTATAAGATAATTCTGTTGAAATATGCGGATAAAATACCTAGTAATTTATATACATACTAGATGATAATCCGCGCATGTGCGGATGAGTTTTTATGATAATGTTTGTTCATTAAATGGTTTTAACATTTTGCAACACTACAATCTTTATCGATTGTGAAATAACGAATACACATATTGGTCTCTTAAATATATCATCGGTGTTGAAGAGTTAATGTATTACAGCTCATTTTAATTAATTCTAAGACTTCATATGCACAAACAAATTTAAGTTTTGTGTCTCACACAAATCACTAAAACCAAAAAAGAAACATCGATTGTATAATAAAGAAATGAAATTAGGTTTTTTGCTCTCGATTTGTTTACTATTGACTATTCATAAGTGATTTTATTTTCCACATCTACAAAATTGTGGTTTTGTTATTCTCAATGTTTCATTGATATGAATTTAATTAGTTTCTTTTTTTAAATTTTTCTATGAATTCAGTGAATTGTATAAGTATCACTTTAAAAAGATGGACATCTGTAAAAATTAGTTCCACTCTAGATACTTATTTAAGAATCAAAATTTTGAAAAAAATTACCGGAAAACTCTATTCACAGGTCAATGTTTAAATCTAATATATCAAGTTGTTAGAGAATATAAGTGCATACTCGAAATATAAATGTATGTCTAGTATATATTCACCAGTTCGGTATAAAAATCATCTAATTCTATAGCAATAAAAAAATTACTTATTATATTAGCTTACACTTTTGAGGTTTAGTTATTTAAGAGTATACAGATAAAATATATATAATATTTTACCATTCTAGTATATGTAAACTATGTATAAACTAAGAATTGTTTGATGTATTAAATGATAAACCAAAAAACATATAACTAATAGTTTTAAATCTATCATTCTTACAATTATAAAGATAGATATGGTATTAGGGAGAAACAAATATTAGACGAATGATCAAATCTCTCTCATTCTTCGAACAAACTCAAAATGAGTTGATTGGAATTTTGTCATGATATTTCATTCAAAGCTTTTAAGGAATAAAAATCAAGACTAAATTATTTTATCTGAATGAAATAATATATATATATATATATATATATATATATATATATATATATATATATATATAAGAATCACTTTGATTTGAAGAAGAGTGTTTCTAGAATTGTCATGATCAAATAAGATAATAGAAACCACCTATTTAAAAAATAATTTGTATGCATAAAAGTATATACATTAGAGTAAGCACATAAATTAAAACCAATAGCTTTTGATAATTTACAATCACGTTTTTTGTAAGTAAATCAAGACAATCATTTTATGTACTTTATATGGTATAAATTCAACTTTAATGATATTGACATAAATGCGTAATATATTTTAATATAAATATTTTTGTTATTGACACTTCCTACTCATATAATGTTTTTTAATATTTGTACGTTTTTGTAACAAAAATTTAAACTGTTAATCACAAAAAAATTAATGTGAGATTTGTGAGTACAAACGGGTAATATCTGAACCCCAACGGGTAATATCCGGACGAGAATGGATATCCGAAGATAACCAAACATAATTATACTTAACCCTATATTTCTAGTTTACTTCTATTATTTTATTTAAAATATTTATATTAATGATGCACATTGCTCAAAATTAGATAATATACATATAATTATGGACAAAATCATTTGCTACTCACTTAAACTACATATCAATCTCTTGTTTCTTGCATTAACAAAAGTTGAATCTAAAATTTCAAAACAACAACTAAATTAGTTTCTTTATATTTTAAAAGTTTTATCTCTAAACCTATTAACAGTTTAATCTTTTAAAAGTTATAAAATCAGTTAACTTAAGAGTATATTTTAAATACAAAAAACTTAAATAATGAATAATTTATTTATTTTTTCTTCAAAATTTAAATATCCGAACCCGACCTAAAATATCAGAACCCAAACATAAAATACCAGAAACTGACCCGAAGTGTAGAAATACCCGAACGGTTTCTATACCTTTATACTGAAATATCTGAAAATACTAAATACCTGATAGGAATTCGAACGGATACCCGAACGCCCACCCCTACGATATATGATTCTTTGTAAAATTAAACTATTGATCACAAAATTTTCAATGTGAGACTTTTATCATTTATAGTCGTTTTTAAAATTTTTAAATATAACATATAAGAAAAAATCTAATTTTTTTATTATATGATTAAAGTAATTGTTTAATTTCTTTTAATAATTTAAAATTAAACAAAAAGAGAGGATACAATTTTTTTATCAAATATGTATTATTCATAATCATTAATTGTTATATATATGTTAATCATATTAGTTAATTCTATAGCTTTTATGTAAAGAAAGAAAAAATATTTTTTCGTACACTACTAACTAATTTTACTTTAATAAAAAGTATAATATATATTTATATGGACTAATTTATTTTTCTAACAATTTTAAAAATAATCACGTGGCTACGAAAACATGTTGTAATACTATATATTATTCGTATAGAGAGAATATCAGTTTAAACATATGTACCATAATGACATTTGATAATTGTATAGATATCTACTTGAACCCCCTAAATACTCAGAATATCATCACATAGATCGATTTTTCCAAAGCCATCCACATCCCCATTGTAAAACTCATTCGAGAAATATCCAGAAAAACCTCCCGACAACTGCGACACAAACATCTCTTCCCCATTCAACGGCTCATAGTAGCCAGTCACCCGATCATCGAACGGCTCCTGATGAAGATCACGTGGCGCAAGATTTTCCGGCGGCCGCGGAGAAGAGCTGTCGTCGGATACCGCAGAAGGGGAAAACTCGGGCTCAAGCTCAAGATCGACGGCGTCTTGGCCGGTGAGCTCTTGTACGAGCTCTCTAAACTTGGACGCACAAGTTTTAACTCTCATGGGGTTCGATATGTAACGCACTTTGATGGGTTTGTTCCTTGAAGCCGTCTTCTTCATTTGCTTCGGTGTTTTTTTCGAAACTCGAGATGGGTTTCTCTGGTCTAAGCTTGTGGTCGTGAGAAACGTCCATGATGATGATGACTTCATGTTGTTTTAATCCAGATGTGTTTGTATCTTATACCTTTAAATTAACCTCTAGCATCATCATCATATATAACATTTTATTTTAGCTCTTTGGAAGGAGAGTGGAAATTAATGGGAAAGACCAAAAGGAGAAACGAAACAAGAGATCAGGTTCGTGTACCTCACGTGCCTTCGGGTGGAATCATTCGAAAAGTCTGCACTTGGATGGTCATGGAGCTATATCTCGTTGGAGCTCCTCCACGTGAATACCGGTTTCACATAACATATGACGTCTTTTATGACATCACCGCCTATCATATGAGATGACGCCAGGCAACCAGTCGTTAAAATGGAAAATTCGATCATTGTTGGAAAAAAACACAGCATACGTGTTTGGAGAAACTTTTTAATGTTTTTTTTTTTTTTTTGTAACTGTACTTTTTAATGTTTGCATAGATTCGTTGATCTTTTAGTAGTCTAACTAGGTAATAATCCGCACACCTTCTGCAGGAATGTGATTATTAATTTTATTATTTTTTAATAAAAAAACATTAATCTGTTTAACTTGAATATCGATTTGGTTTTCAGTTAGTTTTCTTATAATTTAATTTCCTAAAATATAGCTATAATTCTAAATTAATATTTATTTTGGTTTGTTATGTTCAAATCGTTGATGTTTTTTGTTTTTCCGGTGATAACAAAAAAATATCATTATTTGTTTGGTTTCATGTTAAATGAATTTTAGATAGTTCTGATGTCGAACCAATGGTTTTATATTATAGCTTCTAAACATATAATAGCTATAGAAACAAAAAATAAAATAAAATTATTATGACAAATTATTTCACTACAATTTAGTCGATAGTGAAAGAAATATTAAAAATATATATTTCAACTTCCACGAGAATAAAATACTTTAGTTGTGGTGAATATTTAGTTATATAGGTATTCACGTCCATGTCCATATGTATGTGTATGTAAAGTATATAAAATTGGTAGGTAAATATATAAAGATACTGTTAATCAATATTAAATGATATTTTTATTTAAAATAACATATGAAAGATAAAATTCTTAAAATAAAATTAATTAAAAAAAATAAGCCTAGACATTAGTGAATTTTTTTTTCATATAAAAAAAATCAAATTGTATCTGTAAATAGGGGTAGGCACAGATCAAATATCCAAGTATTTGGAGGTATTCATGCTGATTCGATACGTAGTCACCAGGATATTCGGTGCCTCGGATATCCGGAAAATGTTAGAATTTTCACGGATATCCGATTTGATCCGTAATTAAAATAAAATTTTGAAAAATAAATAAAAAATCTAAAAATAATATAAAATAATAATATTCATTAGAATAATAATAATTTACGTAGACTATGGATGGGAAGCTCTCTGCACGTGATATGCCAGCGTGTTTATTCTCAAATCGATGTGAAGTTGTCACTATCTATTATAGTATGAACGCATTTGTTATAATATTTCTTTAAAAGGACTTCTGTTTTTACACAAATATAAATATTGTAGTACACGTATATCTCTAAGTTTCTTTTTTTGGGGTCAAATCTCTAAGTTTCTTTACAGGTAGATTTTCACGTAACATATAAATTATTGAGTAAATATAATTCAAAACACTAGTTTTTTTTAACGAGGATTTATTATGATCTTACAATTATGATATGAAAAAGATTATATAGACTATTCGAAAACCGACAATACTACCTGCCTTATGAAGACCTACGCCTAAATGCATCACTTGATCCGTCCTATGAAAATCCACGCCTGACCATATTTACTTGCACCATGTTGAAGATCCCTTGGAAGTCTTTCCTCTGTAGTCTGCATAATTGTTTAATAAATCGCTCTCTCCGGAACTTGAAACATGGATTTCATGTAATCTGCAATAAATTGCATAGTCTGGGATTCGAACCCCCAGACCTGGGTGTAAAAACCTTTAAACCTTAACCAGTAGACTACAGTGTTTCCACCAAAACACTAGTTTATAATTAACATATTTTCTTGATATCATGGATATCCAAAATTTTAAAATTGTCGCTTTAATTAAAATTTGAGTTTGATATATTTACAAAATGTAGTATCATTTTCTGCTGGCTTGTGACATTTTGTTCATTTATAACTTTCAGGCATTTAAATAAACTTTTTTTTGAAAAAAAAAATTAAAAAAAAAATATCAAAATTATCTAACAAAAACAAAATCAAGAGGTTCATTCAAACCTTTTACAAGTGACTTATTCCCTTATAATTCTCTTCACAAACCTTGGTATAAGTAATTAATATACATGTATCAATTTAAATATATGTATGGCAATTCATAATTGTATAGATATATGTACTTGAAACCCCTAAATACTCCGAATATTTTCACAAAGAATCGATCCTTCCAAGGTAGTCATTCACATTGTAAAACTCATTCGAGAAATATCCAGAAAAACCTCTCGACATCTGCGACAAGAACATCTCTTCCCCATCCAACGGCTCATAGTAGCCAGCTACCAGATCATCGAACGGCTCCTGATGAGGAATATGTGGCGCAAAAGTCTCCGGCGGCGGCGGAGAAGGGCTGTGGTCGGATACCGCGGAAGGGGAAAACTCGGGCTCAAGCTCAAGATCGACGGCGTCTTGGCCGGTGAGTTCTTGTACGAGTTCTCTAAACTTGGACGCACATGTTTTGACCCTCATGGGGTTTGATATGTAACGCACTTTGATGGGTTTGTTCCTTGAAGCTGTCTTCTTCATTTGCTTTGATGTAACGACCGGAGATGGGTTTCTCTGGTCTAAGCTTGTGGTCGTGAGAAACGTCCATGACGATGATGATGATGACTTCATGTTGTTTGCCGGTGAGAGAATCCAGATGAGCTTATATCTTCTGTTTATACTTGTACAGTTATTTATAAATTTTAATTAATCTCTAGCATCATCGTAAGTATATATATAACATTTTCTTTATGCTTTTTGGAAGGAGAGTGGAAACTAATGGGAAAGACCGAAGGAGAAACGAAACAAGAGATAGGTTCGTGTACCTCACGTGCCTTCGGATAGGTGGAATCATTCCACATATCTACATGTGGATAGTGAAGCGTGTATCCCACGCATGATGAGAAATAGAAGGAATCAGTGGTGAGCATGGCCAGGCGGCTCATGGTCATGGATCTCCTTCACGTGATACGTGAATACTGAATACCGCTTTCATATAAAATATGACGTCTCTTTTATGACATCACCGTATATCATACGAGATCACGTCACGCAACCAGTGATTATGAATTTAAGATGGAAAATTACATCATTGTTGGAAGAAAAAGCAACGTATACATGATTGCAGAAACATTTTAATGTTGGTACAGATTCGTGTGTTCTTAAATAGTCAAATAGATTCGAGAATAGGGGACACCATTAAGTTTTTCCCAAAAAGTAGGCTCGGACATTTTACACGGATCCAAAAACCGAATACGAACCGATCTAAAAAATTCAAACCAAAAATTGAACAAAAATATAGAAAATACTGGAACCAGTTATCGAGTTAGGGGAGATTGGATATCCAAATTTGAATTTGATATCTAAAGATAACCAAACATATGTATATTTAATCTTATATTCTCAATTTACATTTTATTCAAAATATTTATATTGATGATGCACATGGCTTAAGATCAGATAATCTATATACTATACTAAAAGGGGATATAAGCTCCTCTTAGAGTATCCACGTAGGCACAAAAAATTGTCCAATCAGAGAGTCCGAAGTTGCCACGTCATCTCATTTATTTTTTCGTAAAAAATGAAAAAAACAATGCAAAGGAAAGGATCGAACCCGGGTTAGTATGACATAAATATATGACAGATACCACTAAGCCATTGAAATTTTCTTGGATACATAAACAAAAACTACTAAATATGTAATCACAAACTCTTATGTACATTTACAATAATATGGATTCAACTTTCAAGACTCCGATACTTTGTTTTGTTAAAAAAAATAAGTAAGTGACTAAACTAATATATTCTTTGAAAGTGTGAGAACATTGACAAATATGAAAAAGCATAGATTTTCGTTTTCAGGAAAAAGTTACGAATTTTGTAAAATTAAGTTTAACATATAAATTTTCGTGACAAATATGGAAAAGCATAGATTTTTGTACAATTTTGACAAAACAACTCAAAACATAGTTCTCTAATGTCTTAATAAAATATTATTTAAGAGTGCAATAATTAAATATATCAATTCAATAAATTTTGTAATTTATAGACAAAACAATAACATAACAAATTTTGAAACATTTGTTTAACCTATCGATTTCTTTTCATGAGAATCCAACTAAACAAGATAAAAAACAATTAGATTTATTTAATTACCATTTTATTCAATTTTGAATAATTTCAAATTGTAATAATGTATCTTTTTGAAGTTACAAAAAAATAATGTTCTTTCTTTATTACACTAGCATTATATATAGATTCCATATACAGAAATAAATATAAGCTTGCTTTCTCCGATTCATATGAAAACTTTTTAAGTTATCCACCAAAGCAAATTAATTAAATCAATCAAATTGTTAGAATACAACAAATTAATATATAATTTTATTTTAAATTAAATTATTTAAAAAGTGTATTTTCATTAAAAACAAAATAATAAATAAGTAAAACTGATTTTATGGTAATTTTTATGACATATATATATTATGTGAAAGAAATATAAGCTTAATATGGAAAAAAATCCTAAATACAAAAAACTCTAAAATTAACAAAAAAACTAATAAAAATTAAACTATGATATCAATTGAAAACTTCTTAGACAATATTAATAAAATATTTAAGCAATAATTAGACAAATTTGATTTTTTTTACCAGCCAAAAGTTTATTATTAATTAGCATCAGTTATTTCAAGATGTTTAAGAAAGATTGGACTTAAATGATATATGAACTATGAATAGTAGTACTTTGTAAAGCTGACTTAGATAACACATCTGCACATCATTTCCAGTCCTTTTTGATGCCTAAATTCAATTTCTTCAGAGCAGTTATTCCACAAAGAGATCATATGAGACATTGTTTTGATATTCAGATTTGTTTCTTGACTGTTAAGAAGATTGATAACTGTAAAAATGTCTCCTTCGAATATTATATGCCTATATCTGAATCTCAACATGAGACAACTTTTTTTTAAAGTAAATAATTTCATTTTTCTTATATTATATAATAAATATATATTATTTACTGATAATAAAAATATAGTTATTCATCTATCACAAATATCTATGCAAATATGTGAATTAATTACAACAATCAAACAACATAATGATTTCCACAAAGAAAATTTAAAAAATATATTTATGTTAGGTAATCTTATTTTATATTCTTTAAATAATATAATACAATATTATACATTATTTTTTTTAGAATTGAGAAATACATATATATCAGTTAGACAAATTAAGTGATAATTAGACAAATTTGATTTTTTTTGCCAGCCAAAAGTTTATTATTAATTAGCATCAGTTATTTCAAGATGTTTAAGAAATGATAGACAAAAAAATAGGATGGACATAAATGATATATGAACTATGAATAGTATTTTGTAAAGCTGACCTAGATAACACATCTGCACATCCATTTTCAGTCCTTTTTGATGCCTAAATTCAATTTCTTCAGAGCAGTTATTTCACAAAGAGATCGTATGAGATATTATTTTGATATTCAGATTTGTTTCTTGGCTGTTAAAAAGATTGATAACTGTAAAAATATCTCATTCGAATATGATATGTCTATAACCGAGTTCCCAACATGAGACAAGTTTGTTTTAAAAGTAAATAATTTTATTTTCCTTATATTATATAATAAATACATATTATTTACTGATAATTAAAATATAGTTATTCATTTATCACAAATAACTATGCATATATGTGAATCAAGTACAACAATCAAACAACATAATGATTTCCACAAAGAAAATTTAAAAAATATATTTCTGTTATGTAGTCTTATTTTATATTCTTTAAATAATATAATACAATATTATACATTATTTTTTTAGAATTGAGAAATACATATAATATCTTATCCACGCGTAGCGCGGTTAAAAAATCTAGTATAAATATAATAACGGACAAAAGTGATTTGCTATTCATTTAAAATACATGTCACGCTTCTTGTTTCATGCATTAACAAAAAATGCATCCGAATTTTCAAAATAACAACCAAATTATTGTCTTTATATTTTCAAAATTTTGTTATCAAACTTATTAATCTTCTAACCTATTAAAAATTAAAAATCAGTTAATTTAATGGTAAACTTTTAAGTACAAGAAAATGGTAAATTTTTTAAGTACAAGAAACTTGAGAAATGAATAATTTGAATCTTTTTTTTTTGAAAATCTAAATATCTGAACCGGCTCCAAAATAACCAAACTCGAACTAAAATTATGAGAACTCGATACGATATATAAAAAATACTCAAACGGATTCTAAACTCATGTACCGAAGTGCCCGACCCAAACCTGAACACATACCAATATGCCCAAGGCAACAAAAGAGTATCATGTTTACACGAATATAAATTTCGTAATAATACATTTCATCTATATTGTTTTTTTCTTCTGTATATACGTATATAGTTAGTTTCTAATACATATTATCGTAGATTTTATAAGTATTTAGATATTTCCAGATGCTCTAATATAGATTGAAAGATTTTTTCGTACAATTAAGAAATTCGATTGTTATGGACCTTAAAAGGTTTGAGATGCATCGTATTTTTAACTACAGCCTAGTCTACAAGCAGTTTGATTGAAAGTTCATTAATGTTTTTATATTAAGAGATTTAATGTTCAAATTGCGAGAAAACAATTTACTAAACAATTACGCTGGAATAATGAAGAAAAACTTACATGAAATCTTCACCATAGTGAAAGTAAAATTGTTAAACTAGATACTCATAAGAAAAGTAAAATTAACGGTTAAGTTGAAAATATAATTTTCATAATTTGTAATAAATAATCATGAAAATTTGTATTTTCTATAACCGATTGAATTATTGTTTACTCATTTAGCTGTTGGTGTTATCTCTTTTGGGTAAGAATTGTGAGAAAGACAATGTTCAAAAAATTGCTAAGCGGTAATTAGACGTTCTGTCGAGGATTAACGATTATGCAGACTATTCATGATCTAGACAAGACCTAGGTTTTAACAAATTATTGATTTATTATATATATATATATAAGATAATTTAGTTTTTGGGTTTAATTATAATTTTTTTAATGAATTATCATAACTAGATATACCAAAAAAAATTGACAATCGATTTAAGGGGACGGGTTTGGGTTAAATTGAAAATGATTTAAATTGATTTAAAATAATTTACTAGCATTTTTATTTAATTTCACAGATTTAAACTAATGTAAATTGATTTAAAACGATTTAAACCTATTGCAAAAGATTTAAATCGTATTAATCGGATTTTAGTCAAAAATAATTCGGCTAAAACCGATTTTCTGCTTAAGCGGAGGCAGGCGTCCGGATTGATTTTTTGAATTATGGAAAAAGAATAGTTTTAAAGTTTAATTTTGTGGTCACCATTTAAAGAAAAATTAATAAACAAAAGTCATACGCGGTGAACTCTGAAAGTGAGCACGAGCGTTGACGTCCAAGTAGACGGTCCAAACGACTTTTGTGTTCCTTGTGGAAAAAAAATGATGCTAGAGTATTTTTCTTTCCTTAGTTTCCTTCAAGGTGTAAAAGATAGATTACATCGAAGGTGACACAATAATACAATATTAGTAATGTCCACATACGACCTAGATAATTTCTAAAAAGTTGCAGGACCTGGTATAACAAAGTTGATTTTCTAAAAATCAACATCGTACCATCAATGAATGGATGGACAAGGTTTTACAACATGTAACAATATCCCAAAATAACAAAAACAGAAAGAAAGAAAGTTGACCATACTAGTCAATTATAAGAAAATCTCATTGTCATCCCACATCCCTCAAATTTATACAAACATCACGTTACCAATATAAAATATATCTAATCTTACATATATACCTTTTTGTTCAAAATCTTACCTATATACAATTTGAGATATGCAGGAACTCTCTGAAATTTAGTTGGATTATCATTATATATCAAGGTCCAACAAAAAAAAATCAGTTCACAGTTGTGTTAGCTCGTACTCTTTCCGTTTCAATGTAGATAATGTTTTAGAAAGACTATTTGTTTCAGTTTACATAAAATTTTGAGGTTTTAAGGTTAACTTTAACTTTATTAGAAACTATTCAACCAATTATAATCTACTGTCTATTTTATAATTTGTTAACTGATTTTAAAATTATATTTATAAAATACTTTTTTAGAGAAATATAATTTTCTTAATCTTTATGCACTACTACAAAACGTCAAGTATTATGAAATGGATGGAGCAGTTATTTTGGCAAATGTTAATGTAAAATGACAATTCATTGAAAGATTTATGAATTTAAAATATATTTTTTGAATTAATCTGGGGTATCGCAAAACGTATTAGCGTCCCGTCTCCTTACCATCCGACCAGAAGGTTCTGGACAAAGTTAAAAAAAAAATTGATGATTACAAAATCCATTTCATAAAATAAATACCTTTCCCTCTCTTAACCTGATTTCTTTGTGGTTTAGTTTTTAGCTAATTATCAGCTAACTTTTCTTGTTATTCCAGAACATTGCTTCTCACAGATTTTTATTTTAAATTTTTAATTTTGGCGTGCGAAGTATGCGGCTATCCTAGCTATTATAAGTTTGTAACCATTCTCTTTTGGTTTTATAATTCACATCAACAACAAAAACAACATTTTGTCACTAAGCTTAGTTTTGTTATGAGATCGTTCAAGTATACCTTTCTTGTTATGTAATGGATTGATGCACGTTTTAGAAGGCATTACAAAGGTCCTATAAAGCAATCTCATTGAGTTCAGCACATTAGAACTCAGAAACCAGAGAGTACTAACTCAGTTACCTGTTAAGAAACATGGCCGCACACCTTAGGATAGATTCTTGATGACTTAACTTAAGCTTGCACAAGTCTCGCAGTTTTTCCCAGGACAATCTACTATGTTTCCCCAATACAAGTACTTGTCCGAAAGCATATGCTGTCTCTTACAACGAAGAGATGTCACGAAATAATCGGTTAGGGATTGTTGATAAACCAAGATATCTTGCTCATTGATGAGCATCAAATATAAATTGATACTTTTGTCAAGGTAAGAACTGAGGTATGTGTTCTTATTACAAAGGAACAAGAAAGAAGAAAGAGACCACTTCAATGGGGAAGTGGGTATGTTTCTTCTTCTGTACAACCCCTTTTAATCTCGTTAGCACCATTCTTGAACAATAAAGACTCTTATCTTTCACCAAAACAAAGAGAAAAAAAAAAGACTACCATGAAACAGAGCAAAAAGAACCCATATAATCTCCTAGACTGCAACTTTATCTGACAAATGTGGTAGCTCTGCAGCGGTTAAGTTCCTCTCGAGTTACCTATCAGGTCTAATATTTAGACTTGGTGTGAGGTTCATCTCCTAGAGGCAGGCTAAGGAGAAGTAGATGCGTGAGTGAAGGTAAGAAAGCTTCTCTACGCTTTCTGCAATCTCCGAGAGGACACACCGTGTAAGAGTCTGACAAAACCCAAGAAACTTAGCTTGCCATCAGAATGTCTTA
Organism: Brassica rapa; assembly: GCF_000309985.2. Lineage (NCBI taxonomy): Eukaryota > Viridiplantae > Streptophyta > Magnoliopsida > Brassicales > Brassicaceae > Brassica > Brassica rapa. The sequence continues at coordinate 2,343,931 of NC_024798.2, read as the reverse complement.
TCCAATCCTGAAGCACAACATGAACTGGTACTGATGGTCCAAGACCGAGCTCCTATCAACAAAACACACATCAAGAATCACAGAAGACAGATATAATTTAAGAAAAAGGGGTAAGAATGTGTATACCGATGCAAGCTCCTCGATCATGATAACTCTGTTTCCATCCTTCTCAAACAACTCATAAGCACGACGTGCGTGTTGCTCCCAAGTTCCCATTGCTTCTAGCTGATAAACACTTATAGCCGAAGCGCAAAACTCTTCAAAGTCTAGTCTCTTGTACTGAAGACAACTAATCTACAAATGCAAAAATGCAAACTATTACCATCTTAACCCAACAAAACATAGTGAATAATTAACTTAATCCCTTATAGCCTTACCATGTCTACAAAATCCAAGATTCTTGAATCCTTTGTAGCCTCTGTCGAACTCTTCATGATCGCCTGCAAATTTTGTAATGACTCCGTAAGAAAACAGAAAGATACCAAAGAGAAGTTGGAAGTCGGCCGCCTGCGGTTATTAACCGAACCGAACCTGCCTAACCAAACCGAGAAGTTCAGTTTTGTTCAGTAACGGGTTAGTTCGGTTATCTTTAAAAAACAAAAAATTACCAAACAATACCAATCTTAACCAAAATTCTGACCGAACTAACCAAAATCCAAACTGAAATAACCAAACTTAACCTTTTTTTTTTTGGATTTTATTCAATTTCAAACCAAAAACCAAACACTACTTTAGAAAATTTTGAAACCGAACTAACAGCAAACCGTAACGAATTTTTTTCGGTTCACTTTAAGATTTCGACCGAACTAACTGAAGAAACGGAGCCCGCAGGCCTAGTTGGAAAAAAAAAACAGAAACTCACTGTTTTGTAGTTCTGCATTGAGATATATCCGTTTTTGCTTGGTCCCAAGAGATTAAATTGCTCACGCAGATAACTCAGCTGCGGTACAGTTAATGTTTTGGCAAGAGCCTGTTAACATGAAAAAATAAAGAATCAGTTATGGATTTTTCATATATTAGGCCTGAGGTTGAAAGTAACTACTCAAGAATCTGACTCACCGATAAAGCCGTTTTCCTTAAAGAAGATGACATAATGTATACTTTTACCAGCTTGAAAATGATCATATCAGATGGTATCTTTAGTTCATGTGAACCGGCCAGCCACGGATGGCCTGGATATAAACCAATTCTATGTTATAAAGTGAGACTAATATGATTATAGAAGCATCAAGATGGTTTTTAAGACTTACATAAAGCCTGTGAAGCAGTTAGTCTCTTACGGTAATCTTTGTTCAGCAAAAGTTTCACGAAATCTAATGCCTCAGGTGAAAGAGATGGCCAGGGAGCTTCTTCGAAATTGGGTTCTGTTTTAAGAACAGCTCTGAAGATTCCAGATTCAGAACGGGCCCAAAAGGGTCTGCTACCACAGAGAAGTATATAAGCAATCACTCCAATGCTCCACATATCTGCTTCAGTTCCATATGTACGGTGTAACACTTCAGGGGCCACGTAGTAAGCACTTCCTACAATGTCATTCAACCTCTCATCTGCAGAAAGAACAAAAATGTTAATTTTTACTTCTACCATTGTGATAAGTAGGCATGCGGGTTCAGTTAATTCGGAGTTTTGTTTTTGGATCGGTTAGTTTGGAATTCAGTTAGTTCAGTTCGGCTGAAATCTCGCTGAATTGAACCAGAAAAGTTTGGCTCGGTTCGGTTTTAGGTAAATTTCTACCGAAGTTTCAAATTTGGCTAAATTGGTTAAATTTTTGGAAATTTTTGGTTAAGTTTGGTTTGGATTTTGGTTAGTTTGGTTAATTCGGTTTGGAAATTTGGTTAAAGATTGGTACACTTTGTTAAAAAAATATTTAGAAAATCGAACAAAACCAGTTACCGAACCGAAAACTGAATTTTTTAAACTTGATGAATCAAACCGAACCGAAGTTTTCAGTTTATATCGGTATGTTCGGTTCAGGCCTAGTGTTAAGCTTCAAAAGGATACACATTTGAAACCTCTTACCAGGTCTGACATAGTCGGAGAGACCAAAATCAATGGCTTTCAGAGGAGAAGTCTCGTCCTTTGTACAAAAGAGAAAATTCTGCAAGCAAAGAAAACCAAACATAGAAAAAGAAACAGTAAGGATAAGAGAACAATCTGCATAACTTAAGCAACTCAGCGAAGATTAGGTTCTATTACCTCAGGTTTGAGGTCACGGTGAACCACACCTTGAAGATGACAGTATGCTACTACACTAAGAATCTGAACCATTACTTTTTTAGCATCATCTTCTGAGTATTTGCCTCCCCTGATCAGAGCCCAAACGATTAAAAAAAACTCAAACAGTCAGAGCACGATACACATTATAAACTATAGGCAAGACAGAATCATGTATGATGTGGCAGTTACCTTTGAAGTATTTTGTCTAAGAGTTCACCTCCTTTCAATAACCTGACGACAAGAGAAAAAAAAAATACATTTAGTTACTTTTATCTCAAACATTCAATTGCAAGATGGTTCTGTCTACGAAGCAAAGTTTTTGCTTACTCCATGACAATGTAAACATTCTCATCATCTTCAAAGGCATCATAGAACTGGACTAGGTTCTTGTGACCAGTCAAAGCCTTCAGTATCTTCACTTCTCTTCTAACATCCTCAATTGCAATTGCCGTAGTCATCTACAAAAAAAAAAAATAACAAAACAATATAAATAGAACACTCAAAAGCTCAAAGAAGAATGTTATATCCATGAGCCAACCTTTGATTTGGGAATAACTTTGACAGCAACATCATGACCTTTCGAGCTACCTTTCTTCCCTTTAGCAGAGCAAGTAAACCCAAAATGACCACGACCCACCTCACCATCAATCTCATAGTACGCACCAAACTGCTTAGAGAATCCAAAAGCCTTATCAAGGCCAACCTCACACTCACTCCCTTCAGGGATCGAAGCTCGGTCAGGCTTAGCGGAGGAGCCGTGACGACGCGCGAGGAAGGCGCGTATGTGCTTGGCGGGTGAAGAAGGTGGGAAAGGTCGCTTGAAGATGCGTAGTGGCGTGGAGCTCACGCTAGAGGAGGATACAGCAGGTGAGGAGGTTTTGAAGAGGCTAGGGAATGGACTAAATGGACTAAACAGATTGAGAGGAGTCTTAGGTGCTTCCTCCTCCTCCTCGTTGGTGGTGATTGAGAGGCTCTGTTTCGATTGGTGTTCGTTTGGTTTTCCATGACAGAGACCCATCAAAGTTTGATGCTTTTCGGACAATTACAAACAAGGTAATGTCTGTCGTGTGAAGAAACCCAGAGACTGAAATAACGGAAAGGTGAGAACTTTCCGGGAAAAGATGCGATTTTTTTTCCCGGGAAAAGAGTGGAGAGACGTAATCGCAGAGATCAGAGAAGGAAAAGGAGTTGGACTTTACGGAATCGAGAGAGAATGCGAGATCAAGGGGAGAGAAGAAGATAACTGAAAAACAGAGAGCAGGAAGAGTGGAAGAGAAGAAGGAGAAGGGGAAAGGAAGGAAGCTAAATTCCACTCCAATGAGAAGGAGAGTAGAGACGAGGAAAAGAAAAAAAAGCAAAAGGCGGTAAGAATAAAAGTTTAGAGGAGGTACAAAAGTAAAAGAAGATGCTTGGCAACAGACCGAATAACCTAAGAAAAAAAAATCTGAAACCCGAAATCCCATACAAAAATAATACCTAAATCCTTTATCAAAAAAAAAAACTTAAATCTGTATATATGATATTTAAGAGGGTGATTGGTTGTGGCAGTAGATACTCTAGACAACCAAAATTTAATCTAAAATCATATATGTCAACCAATCGAGTTTTCTAGTTCAGTTTTAAATCTTCTCGAGATCAGTCAGATCTCCGCTTAGTGCTGAGGGCCTGGCCCTTCGATCTGCGATGATGAAGTGTAAGGAGCTGGGAATCCAGCAGGTAATCTTCGAGTCTGACTCTGCTCAACTGATAGCAGCTTTAAAGTCGCAATCGGCGCCCTCGGAATTATATGGGACAGTTGCGGATATCTTCCATTGCGCTGCTTCTTTCGAATTATTTTCCTTTATTTGGATTCCTCGTACCAGAAACATTGAATCCGATGTGTTGGCTAAACATGCTCTGTTTTCTGAAAACTATGTTTTGTACCCTTTGGAGATTTAAATTCTAGTTAATGAAGTTTGTGTTACAAAAAGAACAAACCAATCGAGCTTTCTTTTCCTTAAAAATATCACGGTAAAAAAATCTTTACAAAATTAAAATATGGCTGTAGAAAGCTTTATTTCTAGAGCAAAAGATAGTGCATTACAAAGCTACAACAAAATAATGTACATCAAATAAATCCACAACTTAAATTCTACAGCCAAAAACATAAATCTACAGCTCATTCCAATCACCTCCTAAGCTGTGAAAATACATGAGTATTTTTTGTGCGGTGATATAAAATAAATCTGAAGTATTATTTACGAATTGATAACTTGAAACATGCGAAAATTTAAAATAACTTTATAGAAATATTCAAAATCAATAATTGAAATCTAAAGAAATATTTAAATATTTAATTTTATTTTTATTTTGATATGATATCTAAAAATATTTGAATTCAAAATATTATTGAACCTTAAATGAATTCAAATACAAAACTGGTCTTAGACATCTGTATATATAAAATATACTCAAACCCAAAATAATAATTACTGAACCGATCCTAACATATGTAGAAAATGACCTTCAAAACTGAAACCAAAAATCAAAATTTTCAATATGAACTTGAACGAGTATATGAATGTCTAGACCAACTTGACAAAACTAGAGCAACAAGAAAAAGAGCATCAAAGAAAGAGAATCTAACAAAAGAAAGATTTGTTTTTTTTGTTTTTCTTTCTCCGAAACATTTTATTCATTTAAAACGGAATCACTGTGGAGTTTTAATTGCTAAGTAAAAAAGTCATATTCCTCATTACATACATTGAAATAACAGTGATAACATTGAGAGTGGGGTTTGCTAGTTTGTGGATCCTACCTTAACCAAACCAGCCTGTCCTCATTCAACACAAAACTCAATGTTTCATTCATTGGTTTATTATTCTTAAATCCTTCCCCCCATATCATGAACACAGGGCCGGGCCTTAGGATAAGCGGGTGAAGCGGCCGCTTAGGGCAGCAAATTTCAAGGGGCATGTTTTAGTTTTTTTTTTTATAGATAATTAAAGTTTGTAAAGTTGCTAAAATAATACTTTGGGCATAATTAATAAGAATGATATTTGTCGGATCTTTTAACAATATCAATAAACTGTTTATTAAAAAATATAGTAGTTAAATATATTATTAAATTGTTAGTAGTAAATTTCTATTTTAAATTATAATTAAAAGGAAACCCTAATTAAAATTTAACTATTAATAAGAAGATTGCTATCAAAACAAAGAAATTGCTTATTGCATATTGTTGACAATTTCGGTATCAGTTGCAATAGTTGAACGAAGTTTTTCGAAGTTAAAACTGATAAAGAACTATTTGCGGCCTACCCTGTCACAAAAGAGATTAAAAGGGTTGGTTCTGTTATCAATTGAGACAGCTATGGTTGAAAGACTCGACTACATAAGTTCAATGAATGATTTTGCAGGAAAAAATGTAAGAAGATCAATATTTCAACAATAAGTATCTTTGATTCTATTGTTTTTTTTATAAACATTTTTGATATTTGATTGTTTTATGGAAGATTAATTTTTTATTACTTTTGTTATACGATTTTGAATTATATATAAGAGCATAGTTTTTTTAATTGGCTTGGGGCATCATAAGATGTTGGACCGGCACTGCATGACCAATTGAACATGATGAACTAATATAGTAAAATATGAAGTTGGTGTGGACTTTGTTATTATTTTATATGTTATGTGAACATGGCAAGCTGTGTGATCGTGTAAAACACAAGTATTGAGAGACTTTTGCTTGTTTGTTGAATTCCAACTTTGACAAATTTAAGGGTATTTTGGATGTATATGTGTTTTGGCCCCTCGTTCTTTTACTTAATTTTAACTGGCCCATCATCTCTTTTTATCATTTGTGTTTTCTCAAATCCTTATTTGGTTAATCATACATCTGGAAATAGTTTTAAAATTTTATTTTGCAATTTATGCTTTGGATAATCTATATACCATCTTTTCGTTTGTATTGTACCGTTTTAAATTTTGAATAATGAACACACTCATTGGATTTTTAGTTTTTTATATATTGGATATATATTGGATTGTGTTGATCATTATTACTATGGCGTGCGTACATACTTCGTTTTTGTATTACCGCTAATAATATAGGGTGCACAAATGATTTCTTCCATTATACATTCTACACATTGTCCCTAATGCAGTGTCTATGAATTGCTTGTAGAAGATTGATTATTTCTATATATGTTCAAATATTCTTTTTCTAAATATGTGTCCTTGAATGTTTCTTTCGACAAATCCTTGAATGCATATTATAAGATGAGACGGTGGTAGTTAACTATAGCGACCAGCTTTACGAGTATTTAACTAAACAAACGTAGCAATCATTGGATTAGATTAAATGAACATAAATAATAGTAAGAATAACCTCATTTGGTATGGCGAATAATAAAAGATCCTGAAGAATACGAGGAGAAGATGGCTAGAAAGCACATGCACGTTGGAGATATTCATATTCCCTCTTCATTATTGATCATTAAAAAAATTTCCTCGCCAGGGTATAACAGGAGTACGTATTTAGGCATTTGCGTTGTAACAGTTTTTTATTAAACTCTATATTTGTTTTTGGTCGAAAACTAAACTCTATATTAGTCTCAGTAACCAACAATCACCACTTACAAGATTGCTAAAATGGAAAAAAAGCTACTATTTTGTAAATCTTACGAAAAGGGTTGCTTTATTGATATGTTTACAAGAGAATATATACTACAAACGTTCACCGACTTTAGAGAATATCTTAGAGATAATTCCTCCAACTAACTACATCCTTATCTCTAATACACAAGTATATCCAAACGGTATCTCAACCTCCTATACTCCCCCTCAAGTTTGGAGTATGAAAATTTCTTACTCCTAACTTGAATAACAAGTTTTCGAACTGAGCTCTTCCAAGTGCTTTAGTCAACACATCCGCCACTTGCTCTGTAGTTCGAACATGAACAGTCTTCAGTACGCCATCTTGTATTGCATCTCTCACCTGATGGCAGTCTGATTCTATATGTTTGGTCCTTTCGTGAAAGACAGGATTAGCCGCTATGTATATAGCCGACTTACTATCACAAAACAACTCAGACGACTTCACCTGCTTTGCTCCCAAGTCACATAGCAGTCTTCGCAGCCATTTTATTTCCCTTGTTGCCTGAGCCATTGACCGGTATTCTGCCTCAGCAGACGAGTGTGACACTACCTTTTGTTTCTTTGTCTTCCACGACACTGGCGAGTCACCCACAAGAGCCACATAAGCGCTCAATGATCTCCTAGTAACTGGGCAAGCTGACCAGTCTGCATCACAATAAACCGAAAGACTGAGATCGCCCTGAGAGCTAAGCAGTATCCCTTGTCCAGCTGTTCCTTTAAGATATCTGACCACACGCATTGCAGCCTCCCACTGCACCTCCCTCGGTGTTCTCATAAACTGAGAGAGTATGTGAACCGGATATGAGATGTCTGGGCGTGTTATAGACAGATAAATCAATCGCCCCACCAGTCTTCTGTACTTCTCTGCATCACGTAGGAATGGACTCTTATCCAAGCTAAGCTTGTGATGCTGCTCCATTGGGGTAGCAACCGGTTTTGCTCCAAGTAGCCCCACATCTGATATCAAGTCCAATGCGTATTTTCGTTGAGTGAGCATGAAGCCTTCCTCTCCACGGCCAACTTCTATACCAAGAAAGTACTTCAATTTCCCCAAATCTTTCATGTGAAAACACTTGCTCAAATACTCCTTGAATTTGTTCACAACATCCACATTATTTCCACACACCAACAGATCATCTACATAGATGAGTACTCGCAGTTCCACACCTCGTCTTGAGTAGACAAACAATGAATAGTCCGCATAGGAATGTTTGAACCCATATTTCTTCAACGCATCAGTGAGTTTGGAGAACCAACATCGAGGCGCCTGTCGGAGTCCATAGACTGCCTTGTGCAGCCTACACACTTTGTTTGGATCAGAGTGTTGAAAGCCTTGTGGAAGCTTCATATACACCTCCTCCTTGAGATCTCCATGCAAGAAAGCATTGTGCACATCCATCTGATGCACTATCCATCCCTTTGCCGCCACCACGCGCAATAGACTCCTAACTGTAGTCATTTTTGCCACCGGTGCAAAGGTTTCCTTGAAATCCCTTCCTTTTATTTGCCTATTCCCCAACGCCACAAGCCTAGACTTAGGTCTCTCCATGGTGCCATCTGCGTTGTACTTGTATTTGTAAATCCACATATTACCAATTGCTTTCTTGCCAGGTGGTAGATCAACCACACTGAATGTCTTATTCTCTTCAAAAGCTCCCATCTCCTTTTTCATAGAATTGCGCCAGATTTCTTGTTGCATTGCTTCTTTGAAATTTCTTGGCTCCCTTTCACTTGTTATGGCCGCCAAAAATGCCTTGTGATCAGGAGAAAATTTCTCATCAGAGATGTAATTCTTAATGGGATACGGGGTGTTACCTTGGACATTCGTTGAAGACTCTGATTTGGGAGGTGGAGCAGTAAGATCGTGATGGGGTGTCTTCAAATACTGAGCGTTGTAGCTCACGTAGTCACGCAGTTTGACTGACGGTATCTTATCTCTACAGCCTCTGCCCAATTCTCTAGAGGCTTCAGCCTCAGGTACATGTTCCTCTGTCTCACTCTGTTTGTCTTTCTCACTAGACACCACCTCTGAACTCTCTGGAGCCACACCAGTTACTTCATTATCACTTGTCTCCTCGTTGATTGACACACTCCCCATATTTGTGTCAGCAACATTAAGAACCCAATCCTCATCTGAGATCATCACGTCATTTCTCTGCTCTTCCTCCTTCTCACTTGTTTCTTTGAATGGAAACTCATTCTCAAAGAAACTTATATCTCTCGACACAAAGAACTCCTTCGTCTCCAAATCGTACACTCTCCACGCCTTCTTTCCAAATGGATATCCCACAAAGACACATCGTCTACTCCTCTCTCCAAGTTTGTTTTTATCTCTATCTTGTCTGTGTACATAACAGAGCGATCCAAACACCCTTAATGACTCATACACAGGCTTGGCGCCAAACAATATCTCATACGGCGATCTTCCTTTCAACAGTTTCGTGGGTGTCAAGTTAATCACGTGAGTAGCCGTTGAGATAGCTTCTCCCCAAAATTTCACTGGCATATTTGACTGAAATAGCAACGTTCTAGCCACATTCAGTATGTGTCTGTGCTTTCTCTCCACACGACCATTCTGCTGTGGTGTGTCCACACATGAAGTTTGATGTATTATTCCTTTGTCTTGGAAGTATTCTCCCAAGCACATAAATTCTGTGCCGTTATCGCTTCGAACAGTTCGGACAGACTGATCAAACTGTTTCTCAGCATATGCACAGAACCGCTGCAACACCTTCTGAACCTCTGATTTTGCTAATAACAAATAGGTCCATACAGCTCTCGAAAAATCGTCTACTATTGTAAGAAAGTAGTTGGCACCAGTGGACGCAGACACACGATAAGGCCCCCACAAGTCTACATGAATGAGCTCAAAACACTTATTTGTTTTATTAATACTATCATGAAAAACATCCCTTGTTTGCTTTGCTCTAAAACACACGTCACAAGGACTAGAGCAAGCTTTATTTCCAACACCAGAAAGCTCAGACAAAGAATTAAAAACACCAAAAGCAGGATGCCCAAGTCGTCGATGCCACAACAGCCTATCTCCACCACCATCTGCTCTGTTTGCTCGTGCGACTCTCACATCTTTGAAGTAGTACACCCCATCACGTTCTTCACCGGCTCTAATCAGAGTCTTCGAAGAACGGTCCTGCAACACACAAATTGTATCAGTGAACAAAGCAAAGCAGTTACTGAACTTCAACAACTTGGAGACCGATATTAAGGTACAATCCAACTTCGGCACAAACAAGACATCTCGCAGTGATATCTTATCAGTTAGTATCATGTCACCCATTTGACAAGATGTTGATGTTCCTCCATCCGCAAAACCCACAACACACGGTAGGGTTGTCTTCACGTTAACGAGTTGACTCAGATCACCCGTCATATGGTGTGAAGCCCCTGAATCAAGTATTACATCACCAAGTATCTTACCAGACAGTTTCTCTGACTGACCACTGGACCTCCCATCGTTGATGATTACAGTGATCGCCTTCCACTGGTCAGGAGTGAGATCTGATGCACCGGAACTGTAAGAACTCGTAGCATGTGCCGCATGAGCAGAGCCACGTCCTCCACCTCTTCCATTAGAACCACCACGACCTCCTCTTCCCGAGCCTCTACCACGTCTTTCATTCATCCACTCTGGATAGCCAATGAGCTGCCAACAATTGTTCTTTTCATGGCCCGTTTTGCCACAGTGAGAACAGATCCGGTCTCTTGCTCTGTTTCCAAAGCCAGCCCCGTTGTTATCAGCTCTCGCAGCATATCCATTAGCATCCCGAGTGTCTCTGTTCGTTGCAAGATCCTCCATTGTTCCTTCTCGACGTGCAACAAAACCAACAGCTTCTTGCGAAGCGACCTCTCGCGACTTCGACGAGTTCAACCTCGCTTCCTCCCTTATCACTTTGGCATAAACCTTCCCAATGTCTGGTAACTCATCTGCTTCAATAATTGCAGTCACAACGTTTCCAAACCTTGACTCATCCAAGCCCATTATGAACTGATGGACTCGTTCATCTTCTCGCTCCTTTTCATACGTAGCAGCTGCTGAACAACTGCATGCAGGAGGTGGTCTGTAAGTTTGAAGCTCCTCCCACATCACGGCTAACCGACCGTAATAATCAATCACAGCTTGTCCTTGCTGTCTACACGAGGTTAGCTGTTCCATCAACTGATGTATACGAACCTTATTCCCAACCTCAAATCTCTTCTTCAGATTCTCCCACAACTTGTGAGCTTCTGTGATAAAAGTCACAGTCGACCGGACCTTCGGCTCTATAGACGATCTGATCCAGCCCACGATCATTGAATTAACGCTCAACCAGGACTCCAAATCTGAACTGTCCTCAGCTGGCTTCGGAAGTGTTCCATCCACGAACCCATTCTTCTTCTTTGCTCTTAAAGCATTCATCATCTCCATCGCCCATTCGTTGTAGTTATCTCCTTTCAACTGTACAGATGTGATTAAAGCACCTGGGTTGTCTGAAGAAAACAACGTATACGGTGATAACACCACCGTCTCTCCTTGTTTTGCCACGATCTGTTTCGAATCATCTTTCTCCGCCATCGAAACTTTGAACAATTTAGTAAGAGAAAAATTTCGTGCAGCACAAGTTATTCAGATCTATGCTCTGATACCATGTAAATCTTACGAAAAGGGTTGCTTTATTGATATGTTTACAAGAGAATATATACTACAAACGTTCACCGACTTTAGAGAATATCTTAGAGATAATTCCTCCAACTAACTACATCCTTATCTCTAATACACAAGTATATCCGAACGGTATCTCAACCTCCTATATATTTCAATCTTATATCTATTGTAACAAACTTTAAATTTGTGATGTTGGTTTTGCAATTCCCCATGTATATAATATAAAAGCAACGGATTAAATTTCTTGATCGTGAAGAAAACTCGCTCTGAAGACGCATACCATTACAGAGCATAATCAGATGAATAAATACTATACTATATGATTAGATCTACAGATTCTTTCCCCCTTTTTCTGTCAGCTATTTTGTTATAACTTATACGATTACTATAATATAATAGTATAATGGAATAACATTGTCACAGATTCTTTCCTTTTTCTTTTATAGACTATACAAATATATATTCCTTGACGACAAGACAAAAAAAAAACTACATATTCCAATCTAGTCATCATCATTAATAATAATTAATATGAATGATACTTAGCATATGAATTGAAAAGACTAAGACAAAATGATTGTAACCTTCTTACCACTTCCAGAACATATTCATGAGTGCTAGCTAGCGTTCTTTGTATTTGTTAGAATATTATACTAGTTACGTTTATTTGTGTTTTCTAAATGGGGAAATTTTGTTTATACACTTTTCTTGATACCACTTTTATTTACAAATTTTATTTATTTTATTTGCATTTACATGTTTTATATGTTAAAATATATACTAATCAAGGTTTATGTATGGTGTTCAAAAAAAATAAAAAAAATCAAGGTTTATGTATATACACATACACATGCACGTAATGACGATAAAAGCAAATAATTCTTATTCCTTGACACCTTCATCTCCTCCACTTCTTTATAATAAGCCTGTAGATTCGTCAATAAGCCTAATCTGGTAGTCTATATAGCTACATTTGAGCTTACATTTATCCCAAAAAACATATGTTATATCTCTCATGTTAAAACATAATCATTCTTATGGACCCAACTTTTTGTAAGTTTTTAAATTAAATACATATTTCTATTATATAGTTAAATCCAGTTTTCTAATTGTGGAAAATAATATCATACTACTAAATATGTTTCCAGACAACACAATAACTAATCTTGTGTCAAAACAATATAAAACATTAAGAGTCTGATTGGCATTAGGGCTTTCATGGCTTTAGAAAACTACAAAGCCTTAAAAATCTAAATTTTACCGATTAGACTTTTCACAACAATTGTACCTTTAAAGTAGCTAAAGTCACTTTAGGTTCATCTCTCCTCTTTTATGTTGTATTCTTTAAAGCCAACTAAACGTAATTTTTACAACAAAAGTTTATTTTATAAAATCTCTACAGCCATAATCCTAAAGCGAAAGCCTAAAACGAAAATCGTTACCAATCAGAACCTAGGTCTCTTACTTTTTAAATATTTTTTTGTTTATCTTTTTTTTTAAAAAATTATTTGATTTAAAACCACTCAAAAATCATTTATAGAAGGTTGAAAACAAGTATAACTACTTTGTGGGTTTAGATACTACAAAAAATCATTTAATATGAAATTAATTATATTAATAGATTATTTAGTTTGTATTTTCATAAAAAAAAAATTACATTCCCTTAAACTTAATAAATATTAGATTTTTATTCTTAAAATGTCTTTTATTGTTAAAAACATATAATTATTTGTGCAAGATTATGCTTGGTTTAAGTTGACATTAAATAGTTTTATACAAATAAAATGTTACGGTCAGTAAATTAACATCAAATAAGTTTTAAAATTAAAAATTTATAAAATAAGTATATATAACAAATTTAATCAAACAAATTACATATATTTTATTAAAAACTTCGTAATGAAACGAGTTGAAATAATTTTAAAAATATGTAATAATTTTAGATATTTTTCCTATTTAATATAAATATAAAATAATATAATTATATAGTTTTCAAATATACTAAAATAAAAATGTTAAAAATTACTTTAAAATTTTTTTAAATATTATTTATCAAAAAATGTTAAAATCTATTAATATTTTAAATTATATTTTGTTAAAAAGATACTCACGCTTTTAAGCGCAGATCATAATCTAATTATTTATTATATCATAATGTAGTTATACTCCTGAACTGACTATACACAGACGATATTTTTGTACTTTGTTGTTAATTGATTCTATTCTATCTAAAGAACTCTGGTATTTAATTTTATTTTCAGGAGATTTCTGTTGTACTAAGACTGAATATGTAAAACATAGGATATAGTGATTTGAGTTTTCTTATGAGACCATTCCTCGCTGTAGAGTACTCTAACTATATATAGTTATACATGATACATCTAATGCTCGTGTACTGTATTTTGACATATTTTATCTCCAAAAGGACCAAAACAAAGTGGGCTAACCCACATTTACTTCAAGAGTACGTTATACGTACTACTATAATACTCTCAAATTTCAACTCAATTATTAAGATAAAGTACGTAAAGCACGGGATATGGTGATCTCGATTTTCTTATGAGACCATTATAAATCTAAGTCTAACTCGAGGCTTTGAGTAGCGAGTGTAAGTGGCATGTAAAATAATTGTATGGCAACAAAGTTGCTTTGGTCTAGTGGTAAAGGAGTTCCAGCTGGAGTGTCCGCCTTGGGTTCGAGCCTTGGCCACTGCGGAATTTACATATGGGCTGCAGCATCCGAGACCGAAGACCGTTACGCGGTGAGCCACCTGGCGACCTTCGGGTCCATGCTCGATTCGGTCTCTAGTCTAGACCACCACGGTGGAGTCAGAATATTCGTTTATCAAAAAAAAAAATAATAATAATAATAATTGTATGGCCATATATTGTATTTGATCATTCTTTATCTTCAGATCAAATTGGGCTAAACCCATTTATTTAAAAAGCACTATAAGCCCAAACCCTACTGGTATGTTCACATGAAGAGAGTCCTTAGTTTATGTAAAACTAATGTCTACATATCATGGAGACATATCCACATGTAAATTATTTTGAACTGTCTTCTGTTGTGATTCTCATGAGATTGCTATTGACGCTAGTGTTCAACATTATAAACTAAATGACATTTTAATGATTTTTTCCTCCAATCCAATAGATCAAAATTTGTTTTTAGTTTTCTTTTAATTATTTGTAGATAGACTCGGTTTAATTTCTGAGTTTCCGGAGAGATTAACAGGAGTGATAAGTCATAAGAGTATGAACGTCAACATTTCACATTTTGGGAAATGTGAAAATATGTACAATGAGTCTATGACATTTGACAAAAAAAAAAAGATTCCCTAGTTTCTTTGTAGTTTGTACCTCCTTAGTTGTGTATTCAACCAGCTTTTACCATGTGCTCCCAAAAAATCTAGTTTAAATTTTAATCAACAAAAAAAAGAGTGAAGGTACAAAAAAAATCAGAAAGATACGACACAAAAGGAAGAGATCTTTGGGGGACAAGATGACATGAGCTAGCTTTGAAACTCAAACACTTCTCCATATATATTCTTTCATTAAGATTCTACAAGCACCTTCTTTTCCCTGCCTTACGTACGTTCACTTTACATACGCCATTTTATGCTACTAGGGTTTTTATATAACGTGTATATATATAAAATGTTTTTGAAGTCTTGTTTCTATGCATGTACTTCACAGTCTTCACCCAATCACATCTCTTCTTTAGATTTCCTTCAGCCTCAACAAATATTCCCACAATCTAATTAAAACCTCGTCGTCAACTAAGTGTGATGCAGCGCATCATCTTCTTTACCGCCTTTGCTTTGGGCTTTTCTCGTTTCAGGCTTTACTTGTGTTCTAAGTTTTCCTTTTATTATTAGAACTAGGATAAGTGTTAAGTTTCCTTTATAGTTTAGGGTTTTAACTATGTCGAGCCTTATAAATAGAGGCTCTAGTCTTTGTAAAACAGATACGCTTTGATTAATAAGAACTATTGAGTTTTGGTTTTAAAAGAGCTTTCGAGCACTGCGAAGAGTATTCGCGCCCTTATCTACTTGTTTTCGAATTTGCTTCGAGAATACGTTACCTGTTTGAAGATCAACCCTTGATCTCTCAAACCCTAGCTTCCGCACTCTATCAGTTGGTATCAGAATCAGTACGTTTTGGGAACGAATCTCTCGTTTTCAATGACAAAGAAAACAGGAGGTTCGGGTGGTGACAATCGGGACTAACACCCGGAGGTAACCACCACAGAATTCACTGAGCTTCGAGCCCTACTTGTCGAGATGCAGACTGCAACGCAAGTGTCAACACAAATGACACAAACATCCCTCCAGCAACTTGGCGACACGGTGGGCACCTTAGCAGCCCGCCTCGACGCTTTGACAACAGCATTAACGGCGCGCTTTCAAGCTCCATCCGTTGATCCTGCTCCACTTCCACAAGCACGACAACATCTTCCGCTACAACAACAACAACAATTTCCACCTATCCATCAACATCCCCGGCAACATCAACCACGATTGTAACACCAACAACAGTTCGGCGACGTTCGGGCTCATGACTTACAGGAAGAAGAAGACGAAGAACATAGACGAGTGTATCGCAATGATTTTCGACAAAGAGATTTTATGGATACTCGTTGGGAAAATAGCTTTAAGGTTGACATTCCAGAGTTTCATGGAGGCCTGAAGGGTGATGATCTCGTCGACTGGTTAGTCTCCGTCGAGGAAATCCTTGAATTTAAACAAGTCCCCGCTGCCCGCCGAGTTCCACTCGTGGCGATGCGTTTTCGCGGCCATGCAGCTACATGGTGGAAACAACTGAAAACTACTCGTTCCCGCACCGGAAAGAATCCAATCCAGCCATGGGACAAATTGACTAAACATCTGCGCCAAACCTTCCTTCCACATAATTACGAACGCACGATGTACACAAAACTGCAAAATCTTCGCCAAGGGAATCGCACTGTCGATGAGTATGCAGAGGAGTTCGCCATATTACTAACTCGTAATGAGATCAATGATAGCCAAATTCAACTCGTTTCACGTTTCATTGGGGGCCTACGACAGCAACTGCAAACCGCCATGGCTCAGTTTGATCCGTCTACAGTTGGAGAGGCTCACCGTCGCGCTGCGTCATTCGAACATCAATCTAAATCGTCTAATTGGAACTCTTCCTCCACACGTTCTCGCCACAACGAACAGACCAGCAGCAATACTCCGTCTACATCTAATAAAAATACAGAAGAGACGACGGACTCGGCTGCCAAAACTGCAACTCCGGACGAGCAGCAACTACGACGATCCACACGGCCTAATGCCCTTCGTTGTTATGCATGCGGTGAACAGGGACATCGACAGACAGCTTGTCCTCATGCAACACGTCGAGGCTTGGTGATCGATGAGACAATTGAAGAACAAGAGGTCTATGATTCACAAGAGGAAGATGATAATACCAACGAGGATACAAGTCACCACACCACAGGTGATACGGGACGAGCATTAATACTCCATCGTTCTTGTCTCTCACCGCCACAACCAGATGACAAGTGGCTACGAACTAATATTTTGCGTTCCACTTGCACCATTAAAGATCGCATCTGCAGTTTTGTTATTGACTCGGGCAGCAGCCGCAACGTGATCTCTGAAGAAGCAGTCGAAAAACTGGGCATTATCCGCGAAAAACACCCGGCCCCATATAATCTTGGATGGCTTAACAGTACAGCAAAAATGCGTGTAACACAGCGTGCCATTGTCTCATTTTCAGTAGGGACTCTTTACCGAGATCGAATCTACTGCGACATTGCCCCGGTCGACTATTGCCACCTACTTTTGGGCCGTCCATGGGAATATGATCGAAAGATTATTCATGATGGCGCCAAGAACACTTACAGTTTTCTTTGGAACACTCATCAGATTGTGCTGGTCCCTTCGCCAGAGACGCCACCACAGTCTTCTTCCCCGACACCTCAACTGGACCGAGCTCCACCTGCAACAAAGTCGCAGCCAGCAACACTTTTATGTTCTTATTCGTCGTTCATATCCGAGTTGCGCACGGAAGGAATGGCCATCGCTCTCGTTCCTACCTCATCACCGCGCCTTCTTACAACATCACCGCCTTCCTCTCTCGACGCAGTGCTACAAGAATTCGCTGACGTCTTCCCTTCCGAATTACCCGAAGGACTGCCACCACTCAGAGATATACAACATCAAATAGACCTTCTACCAGGTGCAACATTACCAAATCGCCCCCATTACCGTATGAGTCCGACAGAACATGAAGAACTAAGACGTCAAGTGGAGGATCTTTTAAGCAAAGGACACATTAAAGAAAGCCTAAGCCCATGTGCGGTTCCTGCTCTCTTAATTCCAAAGAAGGATGGGTCCTGGCGCATGTGTGTAGACAGTCGAGCTATCAACAAAATTACAGTTCGCTATAGATTTCCTATTCCACGTCTAGATGACCTACTAGACCAGATTGGTTCGGCGAAAATCTTCTCGAAAATTGATCTTAAAAGTGGATATCACCAGATACGAATTCGTCCAGGGGATGAATGGAAAACAGCTTTCAAGACGAGAGAAGGCTTGTTCGAATGGCTTGTGATGCCCTTTGGATTATCTAACGCCCCCAGTACTTTCATGCGTATTATGAATCAGGCATTACGACCCTTCATTGGACGATTCGTGGTAGTATACTTTGATGATATATTGGTGTTTAGTTCATCTCTTACGGAGCACGAAAATCATATTCGTCAAGTACTCTCTGTCCTCCGATCGCAGAAACTCTATGGAGCAAGACAAAAGTGTGAATTTGGCGTTACAGAGGTTCTTTTTCTCGGTTATGTTGTGTCTGACAAAGGCTTGGCCGTTGATACCTCCAAGGTTGAAGCTATACGCTCTTGGCCGACTCCAAAAACAGTATCCGATGTACGGAGTTTTCATGGCCTCGCATCCTTCTACAGAAGATTTGTCAACCATTTTAGTTCGATCATGGCTCCAATTACAGGTTGTATGCGCGATGGTAAGTTCGAATGGACACCAGACGCAGCAAATGCCTTTGAGGTGATCAAAGAAAAACTATCGACAGCTCCGATACTCGTCCTGCCCAATTTCTCTGTCCCATTTGAGTTACATTGTGACGCTTCGAAGTTAGGTATTGGTGCGGTCCTAAGTCAGCTTGGACGACCGGTCGCTTACTACAGCGAAAAATTAGCAGGCGCCAGAGGTCGATATAGCACCTATGATGTTGAATTCTATGCCATTGTTCAGGCCATCAAACACTGGCGTCATTACTTGGTGCATCGCGAATTTGTGTTGTTTACTGATCACGATGCATTACGCCACTTGGATAGTCAAGCTAAGGTCTCTGCTCGCCATGCGGGTTGGATATCTTATTTGCAGCAGTTCACGTTTTCTATTCGACATCAGTCAGGAAAGACGAACAGAGTAGCTGATGCACTCAGCCGACGACATAGCTTGCTCTCCACGTTACACACATCAGTTACAGGATTCACCTCTTTTGCCGATCTCTATCCATCAGACCCATTCTTCGGACGCATATTCTCAGCTACTACGCAAGGCGTCTATGATGATTATACAATACAAGAGGGGTTCTTATTTAAAGGACTACGTTTGTGTATTCCGGAGTGTAGTTGGCGCTTGCAGATCATACGAGAACTCCATAACGAAGGTCACGTAGGCAGGGATAGAACACTTCAATTAGTAATGACTTCATATTTTTGGCCTACTCTTCGACGTGATGTCGAAAGATTTGTTGAACGTTGTCAGATTTGTCAACAGTCCAAAGGCAAAGCAACCAACGCGGGTCTCTATATGCCTCTCCCTATTCCCACACAACCTTGGACGGACGTCAGTATGGATTTTGTCCTTGGTCTTCCGCGCACGCAGAGAGGACATGATTCGATCTTTGTTGTCGTCGACAGATTTTCAAAAATGGTACACTTCATAGCTTGCAAGAAGACAACGGATGCAGTCAACGTTGCTGTTTTATTCTTTCGCGAAGTTTATCGGCTGCATGGTCTTCCAACTTCGATCGTTTCAGATCGTGATACGCGTTTTCTAAGCCACTTTTGGCGATCTGTTTGGAAGTTGTTGGGCACATCCTTGGATATGAGCACCGCTTATCATCCACAATCAGACGGACAAACGGAGGTGACAAATCGTTCGCTGGGTAATCTCCTTCGTTGTTTAGTTGGTGATAATATTAACTCATGGGATACGAAACTCGGCCATGCTGAGTTTGCACACAATCATGCTCTTAACCGTAGCTTGGGCTTCTCGCCTTTTCATGTCGTTTATGGCATTGTGCCTCGTTGCCCTTTGGACCTGACGACTACGCCTGACAAGACTCGCCATCACGGAGAAGCTATAGACTTCGTCACTGATTTACAAACCATACACAAGCAAGCTCAGTCTAACTTGGAGATCTCGGCATCGAAGTACAAGGAAACAGCTGACCGTAAACGGCGTGACGTGCATTTTTCACCAGGGGATCTAGTTTGGGTTTATCTTACAAAGGAAAGGCTTCCTTTACGCGACTACAACAAACTTAAATCCAAGAAGATTGGACCCATTGAAGTGGTGGAGTGCATCAATCCGAACGCTTATCGGGTTCGTCTCCCTTCTCATTTGCGCACGGCGGACGTTTTTAACGTTAAGCATTTATCTCGTTACCACAGCGAGGAGAGCCAGCCGGATTCGAGGGCGAATCCTTCTCACCCCGGGGGAACCTGATGCAGCGCATCATCTCCTTTACCGCCTTTGCTTTGGGCTTTTCTCGTTTCAGGCTTTACTTGTGTTCTAAGTTTTCCTTTTATTATTAGAACTAGGATAAGTGTTAAGTTTCCTTTATAGTTTAGGGTTTTAACTATGTCGAGCCTTATAAATAGAGGCTCTAGTCTTTGTAAAACAGATACGCTTTGATTAATAAGAACTATTGAGTTTTGGTTTTAAAAGAGCTTTCGAACACTGCGAAGAGTATTCGCGCCCTTATCTACTTGTTTTCGAATTTGCTTCGAGAATACGTTACCTGTTTGAAGATCAACCCTTGATCTCTCAAACCCTAGCTTCCGCACTCTATCAAAGTGTAAGGACACACTTCTCCCTATACATATGTTTGCAATCATAATAACACAAACACACACAAAAATTAACACAAACCAAAAAGTAAAACTATATAGGCTATAACTGGTAAAATAATAAAGGATTGGTGAAATTTTTAAAATAAATGAAAAGATAGAAATATAATATAATTTAAAATGAAATAGAATTCATTTTAATCATTCGTGGTTTAAACTTGTTATGTAATAATTTTCTTTGTAATTTTGTAGAATTGATGAAATAAGTATTTTATTCACTCAGGGATGTCGTCATAGGACCTCCAATTCTAAAAAACGAAATTACATGGAAAAGCTTCTCAAATTTGTAAAAAAGAATCTGTTTAGAAAAGTTTTACTAAATTGTTTTCGGCCCCCAATATCTTAGGGACGCCTATTGATTCACTTTATCAAATGGTGAATTTTTCTTTTTTGAATTAATAGAATATCATTCCACGTCGATCCATTCCAAAAGTTATCTATCTAACCAAAGTTAAAACTTTATATTAATCATAAGAAAACTATATAATATAGTGCTCAAGTCTCATCAAATCACACCCGTTTGATGTGATCGAGAGGACGACGTCTTTTGGACCTTTCTCGCCCACCACCATGTCCCATCATCACCGACTGGTTTGACCGTTCGAGCAACGATTCAAATGCGTTCTGTAGTAACTTCACCGACTCGACACTGTGCTGCTCTTTGTTGCCGACCACAACGAGATCATTTCTCGTCCGACCACCAATTGTCGTCATATATGCATAGAGAGTTTCCATCTGAAGAGACTTGAGTGTCTCCACGAGATCTTGCATGAGATCTGGCCTGTCCTCGCAGCAGAACGATAACTTGAAGATTATCCGACCGTCGTCGTTGGAACAGTTTTCGAAGTTGAGTACACTGATTTCGTCTGTCTCAGAGGGTACGTTTTCGTTGGAGATTTCTAGGGTTTGTTGTTTTAGTTCGTTGACTCGTTGGACCACTTTTGCTAGTAGTGTGGCTTTGTCGGTCTGTGAAGAAAAATATGAAACGTAAGAAAGAGAAAAGTCTTGGATCTTTAGAAACTCTTTGTTCGAGAAATCTTGTCTTGCATGTTCAATTTGTCTTTTTTTTGTCAAAGCTGTTCAATTTGTTTCAAAGGAATTTTTTTTTTTTAACAAAAAAACTTAAGAACTTTTCCGACAAAATGATTCAACAGCTTCAGAGAATAAAAATAATTTGAAAGCTTTTTATAAAATGTGTCATCAAATTACTAGATATTCCCAGTACTTGCAGCTTTTTTAATATTCGAAAACATTACATTTGACTGATGCTAACTTTAAAAATTATTTCATTTTGTATAAATTATATACTTCCAAATTTTCAACGTTCATTAAATCAAATCCTAAGACAGTAGACAGTGTCACAGTGCGTAGTGATGAATTAGCCAAACAAGATTCGTTAAGCATTTAACTAACTAAATATATACACAATAACATCATGCATGTTTAAGAACTCTGATTAGATAACCTCCAAAACTCTAATTCTCGTTTTAAGTCCCTCTATTAAGCTAAGTATACAGACTATATAGCATAAGTAGAAAAGATAGAAGTGTAGAATTAAATTTAAATCAGTTTTTGCTAAACTAAGTTTTAAATCATCATGTTTCTACTGTTAAAAATGCTTTACGGTTTCCACTTGAATGAGTAGATTATATATTAGCCTCTATAAAACTTTCAGTTAGTGAAAACTAATATGAAGTAGTATTTGTACCTTGGGGTTACAAGAGAGTAAGTTCCGGAGCTTGTTAAGACTAGAGTTGATTCTTTCTCTTCTCATTCGCTCACCTTCTCTATGTTTCCTGAGAGTAGTAGCAAGAGCTTTGTCTTGAGAACTTGTGTCTTCCATGGCAAAAGGGTAGAAAGACGACCTTGTGGTGGTGGTGGTGGTCGACGAGGCACAGGATCCTCCGATGAGGAAAGAATATAATATTTGATCTGAAATCTCTGGCTGCATTTTTGTTGTTGTTTGCTTCTCTGCAGCTTTCTTTTTTTTTTGTTGGGTTTGGAGCTTTTGGTGGGTTCTGTCCTAAAAGGAAGATCGTGTATATTTATACTATACATAAACGAGATTGGAGAGAGAGACTGTACAATATTGTATAGTGTCATCGACAATAATAAGTTTATTTATAATAAAAGTTTTATTGGTTCTCGGTTCTCCTACAAACGTTACATGCGTTTTGTTTGATAAACGATTGAAGTAGAAAAAGAAAAGAAAACATATTTTAACTCGATCTTCTATGGTTTGAAATGACTCGAACATTTCCAATATTGTTTTTGACAAACTTACTTTTAACATTAATATGCGTTACAAAAATAAAAATTAAGCCAAACTATTCAACTGCAACGTTTATGATCAAGCTAGGTTCGAACGATTTATTAACAAGTTATTGTTTGCACATCAGCCTCGTGTTCTAGAAAGTCTTTATTTCAAATTAATTGCAAATTTTTTTATGGACAAAGACATAGCCACCTACATGAGCTCGAGACAGATTCTATTACTAGAGACCATTAATAACAAACCACAAAACTAGACCAAGTTACAACTTACAAAGAGCAAGACTTGAAATTTTCAGACACAAAACAGAACATAAAAGAGATAACATTGGCGTCTTAGACAGCCATAAAACAGAACCAAGTCCCATGAATAAAAAACATTAGAACCATAATAGTAAATATAAGAATCACATAAAAGAGTATTAGTAAACCAAAACCTTAATCACTTAGCCATCATGACCTTGACAAACTCCTCATAGTTAATCTGGCCATCACCATCCACATCAGCTTCCTTGATCATCTCATCAACCTCTTCGTCAGTGAGCTTCTCACCTAAGTTTGTCATCACATGACGGAGCTCAGCAGCTGAGATGAAACCGTTCTGGTCCTTGTCAAACACCCGGAATGCCTCCTTGAGCTCTTCCTCGGAGTCAGTATCCTTCATCTTACGAGCCATGAGGTTCAAAAACTCAGGGAAATCAATGGTTCCGTTTCCATCAGCGTCAACTTCATTGATCATGTCTTGAAGCTCTGCTTCGGTTGGGTTCTGTCCTAGAGAACGCATCACGGTTCCAAGCTCCTTGGTGGTAATGCAACCTGTAAGCAATGAAAACGATTGTTCATTATTCAGTACTCCACAAAATTAACAATTACAAAACTCAAAACAGACAACAAGTTTCTCTCTTTTATCATTTTCATACAAAACTCAAAGCAGACAGCAAACAAGTTTCTTTCTTTTATCATTTTCAGACAAAACTCAAAGCAGACAACAAGTTTCTCTCTTTTATCATTTTAAGACAAAATTCAAAGCTGCAACAAGTTTCTCTCTTTATGTTTTTTTTCAGACAAAACAGACAAAACTCAAAGCAGACAACAAGTTTCTCTCTTTTATCATTTTCAGACAAAACCCAAAGCAGGCAACAAGTTTCTCTCTTTATGTTTTTTTTTCAGACTAAACAGACAAAACTCAAAGCAGGTAACAAGTTTCACTCTTTTATCATTTTCAGACAAAACTCAAAAGCAGACAACAAACAAGTTTCTCTCTTTATGTTTTTTTTCAGACAAAACAGACAACAAACTCAAAGAAGCAACATAGGTAGATCCAAATTCAAAGTTTTGTCTCTTTTATTTTTTCACATCAACAGCGTTTCTGGGCAATCGAAAGAGAGACTAAAGAGACGAGTCTACAGATCCGTACGATACAGAGCAGTAACCAAAGAATCAAATCAATCGAAGCCAAGTAATCACATGTATACACAGTAGCAAAATCCTAAGCATTCCACAAATGAGGCTGAAGAAGAAAGCGTACCGTCACCATCCTTGTCGAATAAGCTGAAGGCTTCCTTGAACTCAGAGATCTGATCGTCGGTGAGCTGATCCGCCATTGTTGAGATTGTTTCTTTTGTTTTCCTTCTTTTTGATTGTTTTCTCTCAGATGGAGGAGAATACAGAGGAGAGGAAGAAGAAGAGAAAACAAGAGACAAACCGTCTTTATCGGATGCTTAACGACTTTTACTCCGACCCGGGACTCGGATCCTTTTTATTAACCCGACGAATACTTGAAATCTCTATTACACCCACATTTGTTACTTTAATTTACGTCAATGCCATTAACAATCTTACAAACCGCCAGAGTGGACAATCTTTTACACGTTCATCTCACGCGGTCTGTACGCGGAACGTTGACTGTTGACTTCAGTATAATGTCCATTTATGATTAGTTCACTATCACCATTCAAATTTATTTGAATTATGATTCTTTTTCCCAAATGTTTACAACTCCTTAGAATAGTTAGAATACATCAAATCAATTTCCTACTAGGATTATTTGATGAATTGCAAGAAACATAATCATGTAAATTTTTTCTTTTTTTTTTAAAACACTAGATAGTAACTAAAAATTATTCAGACTTAGACGAGGTTTCTACAAATTATATGTTTGTTTATTATATATATACTAATATTTATTATGTTTTAATATAAATTTATGTGTTATAATTATAAAAACTAATTAAACAAACTTGTGAATAAAAACCAAAGTGCAGAAGTTATCACTATTTGGTTATAAATAAATTGATGGTAAAATGATATAACTAAATTAGTTATAATCCAATTTTATATTACTTGATTTAGCCGGTTTAAACTAATTAAGATCAATTTGAATCAATACAAACTGACTTGGAATAATTTAAAATGATTTGAATTGAATAAATCATATTTTAGAAAACACATAATCGATTTGACGTCTAGTCGAACGCTTCATGGACCTATCTTTTTCGAAAACATTAATTTACGTATACAAAGAATGTTTACCTATACCAAAGCAAATCTGAGCTATAGATCATAGAAATAGGGGTGGGCATTTCGGTTTAGTTTCGGGTTCGGTTTGGGTTCGATTTGGTTTGGGTAATTTGGGTTTTATAAAACTCAAACCAATTAAAACCAAAGTAGCTTTGGTTTGGGTTCAGTTTGGGTTTAATTCGGTTCGGTTCAGTTCGGTTTGGTTTAGATTTAGTTCGGTTTACATTATTATGGTCTAGTTTGGTTCGGTGTAGTTCGGGTTGGTTATAAAATATGAAGGCATCAGTTTTATACTTTAATTAAAAAATAATCAACTCATAAACGATAGAGTGAGAATATAAAAACTTATGCTATATGATTTTACATATAATAGTATTATTTGAATCGTATTTATAATTTTTTTATATATAATTTTTTATATATAATAGTCATTTACGTACATGCAAAATATGAGTTATAGATTGAAGAATAGTCATTTACGTACATATCAGTTGGTAAAAACATTTCAGCATTAATTCTACATGCTATAATAGCATTTAATGCTGAAATTATTCCGATCCATCTTTATTTCTTCTTCTATAATAATAGAGATATTTATTTATTTTTCTCTATTTATCGAGAAAGAAATAGCATTCATCTATTTTTTTATGCTAAATTTAAAAATTATTATTTTAAAGAATACATTGGAACATATCTCACTTCCATTATAAAATTCTTCTATTTTAGAGGTGAAAATAGTAAAATACATTAGAGATGTTATAAGATGAACCTCTGACAGTGGTAGAGACCGAAAATTATTTCACAAGAGGTCAATTTGATAATAATGTATTTAATATGGGTCACTAATCCAATTCATCAAAATTACAAGATACAAGGAATTTTTTTTTGTCATGGTTCACATAGGTCATATGACCACCCTGGTGCTATGCTGGCTCAGCCACTGACCTCTGGTTTCAAATTTTGGAAGTTTACATTCTTTTCTAAGGGGACCAGTGAAATTGTTTGCATGAACATATGCTCGTGCAAATAGTGAAACCTCACAAGATAAATTAAAAATATACACACTATTAAACCCAACCATTTGCACCCTCTTGAAATATACTGTATGTCTTATTAGATTATTAATTGAACAAACTTATAAAATAAGAGCTACAAAACGCGTTGTAGGTGAAAACTCTCGCGACTATGACATTCAAAGAACCTAAGAGTAGATCGATCACATCAAAACACTAATCTTCTTCGACACGCGTCGAGCGGAAGTGAGTTGGTACTCCCACGTCGGATGTGTCGGCGTCCACTTCCTTCGCCGTAACAATCAGTATACTTATGACACTCGTTGTCGTAGTAGTTAGAGAAGGAGGAGAGCTCGTGAACGGTCTCCGCGATTAAATCCCGACAAATGTGGTCATGAATGGCCAAACCGATCTTAACGACCTCTCTTCGTTGACCAGATGCCACGTCATCACAAACCTGGTTCACGCTCTCCATCAAGCCCCTTCTTACCTTCCGCACCATGATTGGCGTGGTGTCACGTGTCTCTATCGTTGCTGTCCTGGAAATGACGTCATGAATGGCGTAATGTTCCGGTCTAGAGATTAGATTAATGTGGTTGACTTTGTAAGTTCTGTTGTCTTTGTACTCATGATCGTTCTTCATCACCTTCGACAACATTGTTGTGTCCGTGTCTGTTTCGTGTACTGTCGCCTTCATGTTCTTATCCGTTTGCGTCCCCACGACGACATCTCCTGTCATTGGGTAAGCAAATACAATAATTTATACGACAAAATTTGTTTAGTATATTATCTATTTTATCATTGTCGTTGTCAAAAATAAATATTAGGTAAACAAAATCCTTATTGTATATACCTATCACAATAAGACCAAGCATCTACTAATTACAAAGTTGATTTCATCCATGTTTTTTAAATTAGAAAAATACATACATTCTTAAAATTTCCCTTTTAAATAGCAGAAAATATTTTTGAAGCTACAGAAAAAAAATAAAAAACGTTTTCTTGGTTGTTTTCTTATGTATAATTCCACAAAGAAAAAGTTTACATAAATTATGTGCTCTGCAGAATCATTTTGCTTAAAAAGTGGTATACTTGATTTGGTACCATTCAACAGTTTGTGGGTCAGAATCAGGAATAAATCAAATAATGAGTGGGGGCCCAAATGATGGAGAAAGTAAAAGTGGGCTTCATGAATAAAGCAATAAAGCCCCCTAAAAGCTGTTTCTTCCTTCATTATTTGTCTAACATGCCTCTTTCTCCACTCTCTTTTGCACTTTAATTAGACATAAATCATGTTAGATCATTAGACTAAGACTAAACGTCACTACTAATTATTCCCTAATATTTTGACTTAATATCAATTTGAGCATTATTCTCAATGACAATTGCCAACAACTTTGAAGTGACAATGACAAATGTGACTCAATCAAGTAACACATTCCATGCATGCATGAAACTGTTAGAGCAATTACATTTGTTTATCTCTATATATTCATATTAACGAAAAAAAAAAAAATGATGAGACTGTCTTCCACTATTGGACATACTCATCACTTCCCCACCACTATTTGGCATTCTCATTCTGCTATGTTAACTTAGGTTAAGTATAGTTTATCAGTTTAATTTTGCGATTAATATTTAGTGAATGTATAACATGATAAGATGCATTTATTAACATGAGAACCGAGAAACTCACCGGTGCTACAGAACTTGAAACTATCACGCGCCATCGGCGGTGAAACCTCAAGTTTCTTGTGAAGAAGGTAACTGGTTTTGATGACGTTGATGGTTCTTTGCAGCTCCTCTAAGTCCCTATCGCATTTCTCTAACGCTCCGACAAGACTCACCCTCGCCGCATCTCCCTCCACTCCTTCCTTGCGTGGAAGCGGCGGCTCGACGACTCCTCCGCCATCTCGGTCTGATGTATCATCTGGAGGAGAAGCGTAGATGACCGTTCTTTGTTCTTGTTTTTTAGAGCCCTGGGTGATGGATTTGCGGCGGTTGGAGGAGAAGTTGAAGGTGGAGAGGAAAAGGTTGAAGAATCCAGGGAGGCAGCCGGAGGATACGGCCGAGGAGTTTGAAGTTCTCCGAGAAGGATTATGAGCCTCCCGCCATGAAGATGAAGGAGAAAACAAGCTCTCTTGTTTACTCTTCTTCATTACTCCTTTGTCTTTTGTTTCTTTCTGACTTCTTTGTGTTCTCTCTATCTAAAACCTTAAACTCCCATCGATAATGTATTTTTATTCACTCCAACGGTAATTAGAACACTATACCCTTTTGTTATTTAGGTTTTTATTTTCTTTATTATTTCTTTCTTATCTCTTTTATTTTACGTTTTTATGCTTTAAGCTTGGTCCACTGGCACATGGCAAATACTGAATTACCAGTGTTTTTTACAATTATAATATACTAGGTGATTCTATAATAATAATTGATTGATATTTACTTTTAATTTTAAATTAATTTATAATTTATATGCATCATTTATATTTATAATATTATATTACTTTAATAATATATATGATTTTATATATGTTATATATATCTAATCAGTTTTTTTTTATTTTTACAGTTGATTTAGTTATCATTTGAGTAATTTGGATTGCATCTCTGAATTCAACTATAATATTTCTTATTCTAAATATATTAAAAAATTTAATAATTTTTTATTTGCATTTAGGTAGCTGTTATCTTAGATATGTGAATATATTTTATGAAGATTGTGTATAACTTAATAAATATATGCTTAGAATAAAATAAAAAATAATTTCAAGTGTGTGATTCCAAATTACATAAATTAATATAACGATAATATTCTCAAGTCTCATACATATATATAAAATTTAGAAAAGAACTAAATTGTAACAGTTGGTTAATATTTTATTTTCATGCATATATATATATATATATATATATATTTATTTTTTTCATTACTATTTTTATAAAATTATATATTTTTATCGTAGTTAAATCTATGATTTTAGATATAAATTGGATTAGTTGAGTCACTCATATTGTGACCATATTGAGTTACATATATTCTTTCAAATTAAAAATAAAGTTGAAATATTTTTTTATAATTAAGTCAAATAAAATCAATTTTATTTATCGTTTAAATGTGCATGTATTTTCATAATATTTATCAAGTTATATGTTGATTTTTTAAAAAAAATATTATAAAATAAAGCGATCCTCAATAGAAAGTTACATACATAAGTAGGTGATACATTTTTAGAAGCTCATGAACATATATTAATATTTACAATAATTAAAATATTTTATAAATTCTAAATAACTTTATGCCTTTGATTTATTGAATGGAAACTGAAATTTATTTTAAATAATTTTAAAAATGACATTTCAGATTTGCTTTGGTATTTTGATTATGTTTATATTAAGTTCCACAAATATAAAAAAATAAAATTTAAAATAAAATTTAATATTAAGAAAACAAATAACTTTAATAATGATAAAATATAATATATCTACCTCATTAAACTATTTTGTAACTATTTGATCAAACAATTTTTATTTTTAGTTTTTAATATCTCTTAAAAATAAGGAGTAAACAAAATTGTGATTGTACTTGAAAATAATATTATATAAGTAAAATATAATTTATCGATATTTTTTTGCTGTAATTGGAAGATATTATAGTCAACTAAATATATGAAAAATAAATAAAAAAAACTTCAATAATACTAATTATAAACTATTTTAGTCAATTAAACAATATGAGTTTATGTTACTTAATTATTTTATGTAATCATCTAAGAAAATAGATAGATATATAAAAATATTTCTATTACTTTGAATTTTTTTTGTATTGTTTAAAACTATGTTTTAAAACAAATTTTATTTCTTTTTCTAATATCAAGATTATATGTGTAAATCATTTTCAATGAAAATCACATTATATACAAATTTATATTTTTCATTTAAGAAAATACAGATATAAAGAAAATATTGATTACTTCAAAAGTATATTTCATGTTATTTAAAAATATTTTTTAAATGTGATATTACTATTTTGTGAACTTTTTTTTATATGAAATCATATTATATATACATATATTTTCGTGTTTCAATTCATTTTTTAACTTTATTAAAAATATCCTTTTTATTATATTTTTGGAAATTTTTTTAAAAGGAATCTAAATAAAAAATAATATTTAATATTTTAATTCATTAAAGGTATCAGTATAATCAACCATCGTGAGCGTTAATGTGAGAACGACACATAGAAAACTGACTTCTCAATTAATATTATAGAGATAGTTAATATAATGTTTTCCCCACTCCACTCCACTCCATTCCTCTTCTTTTTCCTTTTTGTATAAAGAAATTTACGATAAAATATTTCTCTTTAATTTCAGTGAAAAAAAAAATAAAAAATAATATTTTTATTATTCAAATTTTCAACTATCACCAATGAAGCTTAACTGTATATATTATTTAAACAGAAAACACACAAAGATTTTGGTGATGGATACAAATACATAAAGATTTTGGTCATATATCATAGAACATCCTTGTTTTGAATGAAAAAGACTACAGTGCTATTCTCAAAAAAAAAAAATACTACAGTGCTAACTGCAACCAAGGGTTCTTCAATGTCAACCAGACAAACATGTAAGTTAACCGATAGTGACGTATCAGTCAATTGAAGGAGCAAATCCTGTAAGACAGTGAACGAATAAGTACAAGCTTAGATGTCCTTGTTCTGATCCAATGGTGAGAAGTTTAGAGTTTTGGCTTTTCTGAATACAAGTTATGAAAACCAGTAAGCTTTATGTACTTGACACTTTGGACAAGAGACCTTGAGTTGCTGTCATAGTGCAAAGCCCATCTTGAGTTGATATATAGTATTTGAGAAGAAACCCTAAAATCTTTGTTCTCTGTAGAAAAGTTGCTGCGGTAGATCTTCTCGAGCTGCGCATAGGACATACCACAAAGCCCATTAGACAGTCCCATCTTGAGTTTATATATACTTGAGAAGAAACCCTTTGCTTTCACTGCAAGGAACTTTTTGCTTTCTCTGCAAGGTGCATGTTCCTTTAAAAGAAACCCTATT
Organism: Brassica rapa; assembly: GCF_000309985.2. Classification (NCBI taxonomy): domain Eukaryota; kingdom Viridiplantae; phylum Streptophyta; class Magnoliopsida; order Brassicales; family Brassicaceae; genus Brassica; species Brassica rapa. The sequence continues at coordinate 2,312,376 of NC_024798.2, read as the reverse complement.
GTTCTTTCTTTAGAAAAGTACTCTTTTCGGCGTTTCAGACTAGGTCAGTGATTTCAACATCTCTCTTGATGTTTTGATTGTAAAACATTTCTGATTCTTTTGAATTTATTCTGGTTTTGACATTTTTAATGTTAACAAGGATGGAAAAGTACGAGGCGGCACCTGTTGAGCTCCTAGCATCTAAAATATCGGTATGGTGGGACATCACCAGCTGTCCGGTTCCCGAAGGTTATGATCCTCGTCTTGTCCGTAAGACTATAGAATCAAAGTTAAAGAAGACATGCTACAGTGGTCCTCTCACCATCACTTCCCTTGGCAACCTAAACTGATGAAGTCCTGCAAGCCTACTCTTCCACTGGAATAGTTCTGAAACACGACCCATTCATTGAATCTTCTTATTCTGAAGGAGGTGTAGCATCATTCATTGCGGTGGAACTGTTTGGTTGGAAACTGTGGAATCTACCCCCGGCTTCAGTGGTGTTCATATCCGATCCCCAAAACATTAGCCGCTTGACTCTGCGGATGCATACTATAAATATGAGAGGATATAACATTCTTCATATATTGAAAGATACTCCTGAGCTCCCTATTAGATTTTGGGGATGGAAAAGTTTCCTGAAAGGTTGTTTTCCTCTCTCTCTCAGTTATGATGTGTTTAGTGTATCTGAACTATGTTTTGTTTTTTCTTTCCACCACAGATGCAAGAATGGGCAAGAAAATTCAGGAGGATGAGCTGGATGATTTCAATGTTGAACCTGTTGGTATTGTTTGCAGAGTATGCCATGTCCCCTATTAAACAATTTTCCAAATTTTATTTAGATTTACTCAGTTTCGTTGATGCTTAATAAAACATTGTAGAGAAATAGAAAGTTTAAGCACAAAAGAATCAAAGGTAAGTTTTACTATCTGCATTTTTTTCTTAATTGAGTTTTAAAAAAAATAAATATTTATCTATAGATTTTGAGAAATTTAAAGTATATAATGAATTTGAAAATTTAAATTGGTGAAGATGGTTTCGGAACCAGAAGAATGGCCAGCATTTGAAAGTTATCTGAAAGATATAATAGTCCTACAAAGGAGTTTTTACAACTCAGAGATCGTTCATGTACCTTGGACGGAGAATAAAAGGGCGGATAGCTTAGCACGCAGTGCTAGAAAACAACCGTCTTTCGTCGTTCACATGGATGCAGAGTTGCCGGTTTGGTTTACAGAGTCAAGTTGAGTCTGTGAATGTCTTGTTGTCAAAAAAAAAAAAAAAAAAAGAATTTGAAAATTTAAAGTATATAATGAATTTTAAAATTTTAAAAATCATTTAAATGGGTTATCAGAATCCGAACCGAACCGAACCTTTCCGAAATTTAGAAATATCCGAATGGGGATGAAATTTTGGACCCCAAAAACCCGAACGAAACATGTATAGACCCGAACCGAATCCGAATGGATACCAGAATACCCATCCCTAGATTTTACAGTGAGTAAAGTAAATCTACAGTTCTAGTTAAAATTGTAAATGGTTTGATAACTAGCCACAAATACAACTGTTTTTAATTTCTGTGAAAATATAGATAACTAGTTAACCAAAGAGCTAACTAACAACGCTATATTATGCAAAGATTAGGGAACGCTCAAGATCAAGGCACCTAACAACGCTATATTATGCAAAGATTCAGCATCAAGATCTTATGTGGGTTCAGCTCTAGTTTCTGAGGCTTTGGCAGTAAGGAACGCTCTTCGAGCAGCAGCAGCTTTGGGACTAACCACCCTCAATTTATTCTCGGACTCCCTAGTCCTCATCTCCACCCTCCTTTCAGGGTCTGATCTGAATGAGATTGTGGGTCTCCTGGTTGACCTCAGGAACCTTGCCTCTCTCTTCAATCACTTATCTTTCTCTCATGTTTCTCCTACTTGTAATGTAATGGCAGACTCCTTAGCCAAATCAGCTCTAGCAAGGCTGATGGCAGACAATGCTCTCTTTAGAGCCTAGTAGTTTTTATGAATGAAAACCCCTTTCTGATAAAAAAAAAAAAGTTAACCAAAGAGCTAAATCTCATATTGCCTTTGTGGTTTTGGGGTTTTGTGGTTTTGTATCCTATCGGTTCCTTCATTTTCTATTTAAGAGTGACGAGTAGGAAAAGCATACAAGTTCAATAATATAAAAGCAACTTGATTAGTTAGTATTGTAGACCCCTTTCTGTTGATACTTTATTGTTCAGTTAACTGCCGTCAATAGAGATTTGACTGAGCAAAATTCGAATTTAAACCTGACAGGTTTTCTGTCATCAAGTTAACCTTGCTAGTAAAACTTATCCCTCTATCTAAATCATCACTTTAAGGTTTGTACGTGTTAAGATATCAACAACTTCCTCACAGCATTGTATAAATTGAATGAATACAACATTTTTATATATTTAAAGATTCTCCTGAGTACACTGTTAAAATTTGAGGCTGTGAAGGCTTCCTGCAAGGTTGTTGTCCTATGTCTCTCTGTCGCTCTCTCATGTTTTGTGCATATGAACTATGTTTTGTTTTTTTCCCATCACATATGCAATAATGGTCAAGAAAGTTCAGGAGGAGGAGAAGTTCAAAGTTGAACCTGGTAGTATTTTCTGCACAGTATGCAATAAATATTAATGAATGAAATGGAATTAAGCATCCTTTGCTTGCTTGCCTCCTCTCTCTTGCTTGTATCACAAACCCTCTTTATCAAAAACTGTTATTGGTTGTCAACCCAGGTATTTGGGAAAATCACTCGGCGTCTAACCAAGGTCGACCCAAGATGATGAGAAGTATAGAGCTTACCGAAAATTTACCCAAGACCAAAGGCAAGTTTTAGAAGAAAAAGACATGTCTGATTTCCCCCCATAAACAATGCAAATTTTAGTTAGATTTGCTAACTTTGGTTGATGCTTAATAATACATTGTAGAGAAAGAGAAAGTTCAAGAGTAAGGACCAAGGAATCAAGGGCAAGTTTTCTCTTTTATTTTTGAGTCTTAAAACAAATATATATTTTTTTTCACTTTGTCTCTCAACTTGACTCCAAATATGATTTTTGTAGGGAAGAACTTGAATTTACTCGCTTTGGTGGATGCTTTATAAACATAGTAGAAAAAAAGAGACAGTTTAAGAATAATGATCATGATGAAGTAAGGAATCAAAGTGAACAAGAGGAAGAATAAGTTGAATGAGACAACCACAAAATGAGCTTCTAAACCAGGAAGAAAGCCAAAACATACATTACGGTTTTTTCTTACTAAAGGTTGGTCCATTGGCACATGCCAAAAACTGAAATAAAAATGCTTTTACTATTACAATATATACCATTAGACATATTTTGACGTCTAGCTATTAGACATAATTTTTTCCCCCTTTTTTTGTGGTTTTCTACGTTTTCTTTTGTTAAAAGAGAAAATACATATATATTTTGGTCATATCACATAAATGCATCCTTGGTTTGATTGTAAACTGGTTCTAACAGATGATACTGATCTATAATCAACACCTGTCGAGATAATTCACTTCTCAAACCCACAATTTAGTTAGCAAACCAAGCGCTCGTAGCTTGGTGGTAAAGGAGGTACAGCTGTACTGCCCGCCATCCGGGTTCGAGTCTTGGTCACAACGGATTTAACATCTCTTCCGTTGGGGCGCTGGACCCCTTTCGGGGGGATAGTTGGGAATGTGACTACCCAGATACCAGAGTTATCAAAAAAAAAAAAAAAAATTTAGTTAGCAAAATTAGATATAATTCGGACCAAACTGATAAAAGAAACAGTTACGTGGGCTAAAAGTCTTTTTTTTTGTCACATTTGGGCTAAAAGTCTAACAAAACATTACCCGTGCCATACAGCCCTATGTCAATTGGATTGGTTTAAATTTAAAAAATTGGACTTAAATAATGATGGGTTGAGCCAGGTCCATGCAGCAGTGCAACGCATGGACGACTATTGAAAGTCCAGATAGCAAGCTATCTTAGTGGGTTTTCTCCCTAAAAAATAGAGTTAATATCGTGTGGACCGATGGCCTACATATCAGATATTAAACTGATAAAAACAGATACTACACTTGATCTTAGCCAAAAAACCGAGAAAGGTATGAATTGTTAAGTTTGACTCGGCTTCTTTATATAGTACAAAGCTTACATCCCTCTTGCTTTGGCTTACCGATGTGGGACTTAAAAAAGACACTATCTATTAGACACTCAAAAACGACGTCGAGTCAACACTGTCTTCTTCTTCGGTTCGTTCAATATACTCGTCTTGGGTTTTTCTTTCTGGTTCTTGTCAGAGATTTCAAAAGCATCGTCGTCTGGGTTTGGAACAGTTTTGAAGAAGAACACAAATGTTCCGTCTTGTTTCTGCCTTTGTTTGCTCTTTTGGCATTGATTTTCAGAACTATGTAGATACTTTAAGCTAAGTGATTTGTGCGCACATAGAGTTCATAAAAATCATATCTTTGTTAACTTCTCAACAGATTATTAAAAAAACAGAGCAATGGGAAACAATGTTTCAGAGAATCAATGCTATTACAAACTACAATGACAGCCAACACAGCAGATAGAACATCCCAGTCTCCTGTTTGTCCTATAAACGTAGAGAAAGCAGTTGCAGAGTAGAATCCCACCAAGAGAAAGAGCAGCTTCTTGGGAGATCTTTCTTTATCTCCTGAATTTCACCAGAAGCTTAGTTCTGAGATCTTGTATGGCTTTGATTAGTCTCGGACGTCTATAGCTTTTATCATTTGAAGAACCGGATGGTGGATCTAATCTGCCCCCACCAACCGAGCTCATGTTTGTTGTACATGCCATTCTCCTGGAGAATGCAAAAGACACAGTTAAAAATAGATACTAGAAAGATGAATTTAATCATAAGATCTTTAAGACACAAGAATCGATAAGCAGAAGTGTGCAGAAGAAAAAACTTACATAAGAATCTGAAACACTTAGAAACTCAAGGACCTTACTACTCTTTAATACAATGAATCATGGCTTAGATATAATCTACTCTGACTTAACCATGAATTAGTAGCTGGTTCATGTTCTGTCTGGGACAAGGGTTCTAAGAAATAATGAGATTAGCAGTGAGCATTATTAGCAAGAATCTTCATTGTAGCTACTTCCTAGACACACACTGTTTGAGCACATCCAATGAAACATCTAAAGAAAATAAAGTTTTATTTAAGAGACAATCAATGTGTTTGGTTCCTACTACAAGCTGATAAACAAAGACCTAGCCTTAAACAGTTCAAGTAATTGAACTCAATAACAACACAACCTCAGTATATTAAATCCCATGATTTTGTCATACAGGTATGTAATACAGGTTCCTTATGGCATTGGGTTTTGTTATGAAAGCATTTGTCAAAGAGTAGCCTAGTTTAACATCAAGCTTGGCTATTGCTGAACATATATAGTAAACAAGTTCTTATGATGAAAGTTAGCTGTATGATCCATCTTCAAACAGTTTTCCTTCCTGTGTGATCCATGTTACAGACTGTGTCTATTGTTGTAATCTTCTTCTGCTCAACATCTTAATTTGATAATCAACACACTCAAGAAAAAAGATTGTTGTTGCTACTAAAAATAACTCTTAAATGTTTTTAAAAAAAGTTTAACAGAATTGCTCTAAGACAAAAAAAGTCTACCGAATGTACAAACAAACAAACAAAAGCTGTTTTCCTCTCTCTTTTTTTATAAGCAAACCGGCACAAAAACAAAAACATAGTTTTGAGATCAGAAAGGAGCTGAGCTTGTTCGTCTGAGTTGCCGCTTGGGATCTGGCGGTGGTGCACTTGGTAGTATCTTCTCTACCTCCTGCAAAGTAAAGAAAACAACACCTAATCAATATAAGGTTTTGCTATGAAAGAAGATATGTCCGCCATGTGTTCTCTTGTGTCCAATGATGACTAACAAGAAGCAAAGAAACAATAAAGACTTAACCTTTCAGAGGCCTATATAGTTAGGGAGCAAAGAAACAACAAAGCTTAAGCCTATACACACTTTCTATAACTCATGGTTTATTCATATAGTCTATTGTCTACTATGCTTGTGCGCAGTTCCATACTTTACTATATCTTCTATCATCTATCATTCCCTCTAATTCAAATCCAAAACTTAATACATGACAGTTCTCACTACTAATGACTTAGTCCTATCAATGCATTTGTACAACCAAAAGAGCCAATCCAAAGCAGCAAAACATTACCTTTTGCCTCCTTAGTCTTTCGTTTTCTTCTTCTAACCGTGAAACTTTGATCTCTAGCTCCTGAGTGTAAGCCTGCTCTTCATCAAACACCCAAACGTTACACACCAAAAAAGAGAAAGGCAATGCATTTGCAATTACATAAAGTTGTTTTCTCACCTGTTTCCTAGCACGAGAACGAGCAGCAGACTCTCTATTCTTGATCATCCTCTTCTGCTTCCTCTCAACAGTCTTCTCCACAACCTCCCCTGAAGCCACCCTCTTCCTCCCCGGAGTCTGCGTATCATACAAACCCCCCATCAGAGACGTCTGAGACACCATCGCTTGCATGTCAGCCACCGGATACGGCATAAAAGACTGCCCCTGCAGCATCGACGGCAGCTGATGGTACTGAACCCACGGACCAGCCTGAGGTATGTTCTGTCCTAAACCAGTAACCGTCTCAGTCACAACTCCTGCTTTCAATAACAAATCCTCAAGCGTCATTTCACCAAGCGTAGGCTCCTTATGAGCATTATTACTACCTCCATTAGTGTTTTGCTGAATGTCTTTCCAGACTTCCTCGACAGTCTTCTTGCTGAGATCCCGAGGCAGAGTCAAACTCCCCTGACGAGAGAGACCACCACCACCCTCCTGAGTAGTGTCACCGTTCGAATCCACGGAACAGACGCTCTTGAGAAGCTCATCAAGGTTCATGCTTCCGAGGGCTTTACCGGAGCCACCTAAATGGGTTTGGACCTCGTCGAGAGTTAAGCTGTAAAGAGAGGAGCCTTGCCTATTCAAGGAATGAGATTTGGGTTCCCTCTGAGAATCCATTAACAACCTAAAAGATTGAAACTTTTAATCTCAAATTTCAAATCGAGGAGGGGAAAGTAACCCTTTTTTACTGAGGTCGAGTTGTGGAGCATGCAATTTAAAAGGGTCTTGGGAACTGCATGCAGCATCGGGTGGCTAGCGAATGCAGATGCAGAATCTTGCGAGGAGGAAGAGATTAGTGGAAAAGGTAGGATCTTTGGACAAGGGTTGAACGAATTTGAGCTTAAAGAGGATCAGATCTATGGAAGAAAGATTTGGGTTTTTATTTCTTTAAGTGGTGAGTGGGAGAGAAAAGAGAAATGATTAAGTGCAGATAGAGAGATAGAGAGATTTTACAAAGCAGACCTAAACTCTCTGTGTGTTTGTGTGTGACTCTCTCTCTCTCTCTCTCTCTCTCTCTCTCTCTCTCTCTCTCTCTCTCTCTCTCTCTCTCTCTCTCTCTCTCTCTCTCTCTTTTTTTTTTTCTTTTGTTTCGCGCAGGAGAGGAAGTGAGAGGAAACCTTTTGATTGAGGAAGTGTCACTTCGATACTGTTTACTTTCAAAGATTAGTTTATTTTAATAATAATTGTGATTAGTGGTTAGGTTAATTTGATGAAGATTTCGAGTTTATTCCCTCGAAATATACACTACGCTACATAGTCTACATGTGCTAGTTAGACTTCAATCAATTCAGCTTTTAGTTTTCCTATTTAGGCATCTAAATAGTTATCAAAGTTGGATTCATCTTTCAGTAAACTAAAACTTGGAAAGCACATTCTAGATATGTAAAGATGTAACTGCAAACATTCACATGTAGTCTGCAGAAAACACAGCTCAAAAGTGTTGTGAAACTGCCACTGGAGACAGATTTTGAAGTATATAGGATTCAACGGAGAACGAACATAGTTTCTTTCCCTTTCAAGTTTCAATCACTGGCCAAGATGGGATACAAAAATTTAATAGCGCAAAGATATATGGCTGTTTTGACAACAAGATCAGCAGTAAGATTCTTTAACTTCTTGTCTTCTACAGATTTAAACTGAGACTCCAAAGTTCTCCATGGCTCCGGAATATCTCTTATGTACGTCTTGCCCATGTGGTTGGTGGGATCTTTAACAGCTTGCATGAGGACCTTGGAATCACTCCGAGCCAGACCTCTCGGAGACAACCTGAGGCATTGCCAATACAAGAGCAGCAGTTGGCTCCAGACTGGATAGGAAAGAGGGGCTTGGCTCCGAACCACCTGAGCATACCCGTGTTATCCCTTAGAACGCAAAACCATGAAACCGTAAAGCAGAGAGGTCGAAAAGAACTTATTTATAAAATTGGGAAAAACTAGAATTTGATAAGACAAGAGAATAGTTGTGATATTAAGTTTTACAAATGAAAGTTCTATAGAGATGTTTCAGAAAATTGAAAAATATAGATATTAAATCTGAAAATACTACAAAGTTTTTAGGAATGGCATAAAAGATAGTTGGTGAAAATAAAAACTTTTATGAGTTTGGCCTTATGAGCAACCAAAGAGTAAACTTTTCATAAAGACTTCAATTGCATCAGCTCCTTAATAAACTTCAGAAGAATCACCAAGCCAATATTAAAACACTGTTTTCGGATATCTGCACAATCAGTTGAAGGAAAATAAGAAAAACCTTTTCACAAATCTCAATCAGCCGAAAACAGAAAACCCTTCAGAAAAACAGTTAAAAGTAACAAAGCCGTTACAAAGAAAATTGCAAAAGTAACGTCTCTTATCATGTAACTGATGCAAACACACACCGGGCAGGAAGCAAAACGTGTAGATTAAGACACAGAAAGTTCCTGTGTCGGTTCCATGTAAAGTATATACTAAGGAGACGACATTCATTGCTATACCTGAGGGGGCACATGATACATCTAGTGGCTCATGTAAGGAGAGTATTGTCCAAAACCATGTTGCCCTCTGCCTTTACCGCCCTGGCCAAGTGGTGGAGTCTGATAGTTAGGTATTGCACCAGGTGACATACTGTGAGTACCAAATGATCCCAACCAAGCCTGACCAAGTGCCGGATTAAACCCCAAACCAGCTCCCTGCGACACTAACAAAGCAGTCAAAGCCTGTCCAATAGCTGGGTCCACCCCTTGCGCTGGAGCACCCATCCCAGCTTGGTTACCAGCCACAAAACCACCAGGTGCACCGTAACGAGGATTGTTGTGACTGGGAGTGTCAAACTGCTGCTGCTTCCCCTGTTTGGGACCATCTACAGCCTTCTGACAATGCAAAACATGCCCCTCAAACGTCTTATGCGGCTCCTACAAAGCCCTCTTGGCACTCTCACCACTCTTATACACAAAAAGACAAAACCCTTTATGCCTCCCAGTAAACTTATCGTGACCCAACGGACCTTCCTCAACCTCACCAAACCTCGAGAAAAACGCCAGCAGCCTCTCCGGATCAAGCTCCGCTCCAACATTACTAACATAAATCTTCCTCTGAGTATGCTCCACACTCAAACCCTCAACCACGGGTCCTTTACAAGCAAACTGACACGACGTCATACGGCTCCCAATCTTCTTCTGAGGCTGCTTAAGCGCGTTGCGAGCGCCTGATCTCGACTTAAACAGAATAAAGCCGTAGCCTTTGGACTTCGATCTCTCCGTGTTGATTGAAAGCTTCGATTAGGGTTTCAGTTGTGGTGTCCCACCCGAGTCCGTGGACGAAGATCTTGCGGTGAGATGGGTCTTCGTCTGCTACTTCGCGGATTCGATTCGCGACGTCGGGGTGGTTATTCGCCGCTTGTTTGAGGAGATCTAGAAGCTGTTCCTTCGAGAACGGTTCCAATAGATCCTGAATCGGCTCGTCCTCACCTGGATCGCCGTTTGCTTGATTAACCTGATCATTGGTTTCAATTTGTTCCTCATCGTTAGAGGGTTCGAGCTCTCTCTTCTTAGTAATGGTGTAAATCATTATGGAGGAGACGAGTATCAATATGGAGATTTTAGGGTTTCGAAATTTTCCTCTTTGGTTTCTCCTTTTTTCTCCTCTTTGGTTTCTCCTAAACGAAAGAAACTGATTCTCTTCCTCATCTACGCCATATGAATGAGGTATTGTCTCCTAATTTACCATTTTACCCCTAACCATTTAAACTATAGGCCAATGTTATTATTGAGCTTTAAGTTAAAAGGCCCATTGATAAGCTCAGGGGTTGAGCTTACCTGTGTAGAACAGAAATGGGAGAAGATAGAGGAAGAGCAAGGGGAGAAGAGAATCGAGAGAGGAAGAAATTAGGGTTTAACCCAGTTTTGATTATGATCGTAATTCGATACCTTTCTCTGATATATTTTCGAGTACATATAGTTGTGTAAAAGGCATAAACAATAATTAAATAAATAAAGTAAACGAGGCCCAATTGTTGGTCCATCTTCATAAGTCCGTTTCGTATCACCCATTTACGAAAAAATGAAAACAAGAATAACGTAGCATGGACCGAGTGGAATTCATTCCAAATCTGAAGCAAACAATAATACTCAGTCTCAAAGGGCTAGATGCAAGGATGCACACAGAAAACTATTGTCTTCTCTCTTGGAAAAATGCTTGATTGGAGCTAAGCTCACAAATGAGATGAAATCGATGAGACAACTCACAAAGAGATGTCTTCTAGCTGAAGACTTGGATGTAACTTGGATATGAAGGTTATTTAGATCATGTACGTTTAAAAGTAGGCAGACTATAATTAAATATCACTATTGTTCGTTCGTTTTTAATGGTGTTTCTGCTAGTGTTAGTCATTGTGATTAATCGCTTGGTTATTCGTATACCGATCACACGTAATTTGTTGTTTTTTTTATTTATCATTTAAATGTTGAATCAAAATTCTAAAAGAACTAGTATGACTAAAATTCTAAGTCATTGTGATTAATAGCTCGTACAACAAATTGTTGTTGCTGTTGTAAACAAACATGGATATTGTCTCTAAAACCAAGATAATGAAACTTAATTCTTGCAATAAACAACATTTAATGCAGCAAGTCAGCAACTCCAACATCATCTTAGTCGTCTACCGGTTTGCTGACACGTAGGCATTCATAAATGGTTCCATCATAGTTCTTCGCTGATAATCCCAACTTAGATTTAATAGTACATCCCATATTCGAAACTGTGCTAGGCGCTAGTCGACAGTAAGACGGCCCCTAGAGATTTACCAAAAATCAGAAAGTACTCGGGGTCTAATTTTAAATATATTTTAATATATTTATAATATGTTTAGCTAATTTTAAACATGATGACATAAGTTCTTAGACATAATTATATAATTTTTTATAGATAATCTTAAACAGTCTCTTTTTGATTTGTCGAACATTTAGATAAGAGTTTATTTGATACGGAAAATTCCTCAAATCTAGTATGTATGTGTTTATTTTGGGTTTGAATAATGGTTTTCGATTTGATACCTAATTGTAATTATTTGGTAATGTATAATTACACAAATCTATCGATAATGAATAAAAATAATAAACCGCATTTCAACTTTATGCGGTTAAAAAAAATTTATGCGGATCAATGCAGGAATTACACGGATCAACGCGGGTGGAGAAATTACACTGGTCAACACAGATCAATATCTTACTTCACCGATTTGGTCATATTCGTCTGTGGTCAAGCTCCAAACAACGTCTAGGGGACTGCGGTTTTGAACAGGGTACATCCTAATAGGATTTTACCAAAAGCAAAAAATAGTTCTTTCCCCACAGTCAATCCAACTTGTTAAGACAAATCCCAGAAGCAATTCAGTTTCAGCGAAGAGCCTAGTTCTACCAATTGGGCCCAGATTTAATTAGCCCATTCATGTGAAAGATGTTAAACTCAACTGGTCCTACTACATATCAGATTTAATTGCTTTTCTATAAAAAGAGACAATATGGCAGACTTTTTTAGGAAAAGAAAAGGAATCTTAATTGTTTTAAGGCGCAAGCAGCTTGGGCAACAAGAGTGGGCAGTTCTCGGGAGCCATGAAGAAACTTTGGGCGCAATGCATCTGACACGACCGCTCCTTCGAGTCAACATTCTCACGTGTCCCTCTCTCTTTTTGTTTCAAACTTTGCTTTTTTATCGATCAGTTTTGAATTATTTTAACATTAAACTATACAAATAATAACTAATATAAACATTAGTATAATTTAAACGCCTCTCGTCATGATACCATCATGATTACATCGTTTCTAAAAGCTGACGCCATCGCTGGCGTCTCTTGACTTTTGTTCCTCCCATAATAAAAGACAGTGCTGTATTTTTCTAATGACTATAAATCAGTAAGACTTTCCACTTTTATTTTATTTTGGTGTATTTAAAATTATGAGCATAATGGTACAAAATGTAACAGATAGCATTTCGTAGGAAAATTATCCATAATCTGATTTTTTTGGTGGGTTTTGCTTTCTACTTGAGACCCACTTAACTCATATTACAATTTACCAATGTAAGTAAATCTTAATTGGGATGATATAAACTTCCTTTAACCAAGAACAAAAAATATATAAAAGTTTCGAACAGAGAGTAAAATGAGTTTCAAAATTCATTGACCTATAATTAAGCAGTTTCATTGGTGAAAGAGACCTCTTGAACGCAGGTGAGTCGTCGCAACGAATTCGAATATCTAAGATCGTAGTAAACTAATATTACTACTAATAGTATTATTTAATTGACACCAAGCTGACTAAATGAAAAAAGTTATAGGTCTTAGTTGCTGATATTGATGTGTTTCTCAGCTTCTCAGAATGGTTAATTGTCAATGATCGGGACTATGCAAGTGTTGTACAACTAATATTGTGTGCTGACTCGTTATTATTTATAACTTTTATAAGTATCAATTTCTTAAATAAACGAAAATCATTTTAACTGTTAATATATGAACAAACAGTTCATTTTAAAATATAGTAGTATGTTTTATGTGTTTCTTTTTAAACTCTTCGTTTTTATGTGTTAAAAAGTGATATATTTCTAAACGGATAAAACTGGGTAAAAATTACTCCTTCCGTTTTTTATATAAAATTTTATAAAAAAAATTTGGTCAATTTGTATGATGTTTTGAATTTTTTTATGTAAAAGTATTAAAATAAATGATTAAAATATTAAAAGTTAATGTGTGTTTTTTTGTCTTATTTGTTCAGAATAGCAATGATTAATTACTTTTGGTTATTTTTGTTGTCATCAAGTGTTTTTAATATAAATAAACTATTTCTTAATTTGTATGTTTATGGTAAAATATCATATAAAAGATATCTTAAAACTTTATAAGTTTATGTGATGTTAATTGATTACTTATTTTATTTTTGTGCTTATGATGCGAAACCCTTAATGATTGTACCTAAACGAATAAAATCGATAGAACAATGCCTACGTCATCCAAATTTGATGACTTCAATAATTGACCACTAAAATCAAAGGCACAACAAGGAGAGCTATGTAAAAGATTGGTCCATCTGTTTTTTTCTTCTTCTTATGGTCCACTTCTTCTCTTTAGATCAAAAACACAAAATGAATTGTCTGGCTTTATATATTAAATTTTTTGATCCATACAATTTGGATATATATTGATAAACCAAGATAGTTTTCTTCACGCAATTAGATTCATACTGACCACGCAATATATTACCCTTCGATTAAATGTTAATTTTTGCCAGCGCAGTGAACTAATATGCTTACCAAATAAATTCATAAGAAGAAGAGGCAATAATTCTTTACAAAAAAGAAAAGAAAAAGAAGATGCAATAACAAATACTGAAAATATTTAAGGGAGTTAAAAGATCAAGAAGTAATGATAAAAAACAGCGGCGCACAAAAAAATTAATGGATTAATGCTTTCAATACCAATTGTTGTTACCTCTTTCATGACTTATAAATATAAAACGGTAGTATAAGAGTTTTATTGATAACGATTACAAGTGATACTGGTGGTACTGGTACCATGTGTAATTGCATTAAACAAAGATATCTATTGCATTCAGTTCAACTGAGATTGAGATATGAAATATTCACGTAGTAATGAGAATGAAAACTATATAGAAAAATGAGACTTTAGCTTTATTAGTATCATATGTGTTCTCAAATTTCATACTTGTGATAATCAAGATTTTGAGTTTAGAATAACATAATTAGGTACATTTCCAGACGAAATATATCTGATTGGAAACAGATGAAGTAGAGTAGAATATTATTTTTATTTGACATCACAAGACCAAGATTCTGCGATTGACAATACTAGGAACTTGCGATGAAAGAGGCACGCGACAAGTTGTAAGGGAATACTGAAAATCACGACTTATTATATAGTATGATTTAAACATTTGTGCTAAATAATTAGCAAGTGAAATCAACAAGAAGAGAAGTTGCACAAATAATACGGAAGCTTTTTGTACCATTAAAATGTTACAAAATTTAAAATCTAATCTAATCAATCACTAAAACATTAAAATGTTTTTCTTTTTCAATGGAGGCTTCTACTTTAGTGAACTTGACGGATATATAATAAGAGGTTAACAAAAGTTAATCTGATCTATTTTAGTTAGATACACATATACAGATATATACATGCAATATTATAACTATAAAGATAATTATTCAGCAAAAGGAAAAGAAAAGACTATTTGATAGGTTATAGAATATAAAAAACAAAGACATGTGCAAATGAATTAGTTTTTCTTTTCTTATTGAAAAGAAAAAGGAGAAAAATAAGAATGGGTCGGAGGTGAACACTGTAAAGATAACGAGCAGGATGAGACATAGGGAGACGTGAGACGCGTTTTGCATAAAGAAAAAAGATGGCGAGGCGAATAATCATTTCAGATACCCCATGCATGATTCATGCAAAAGTCTCATAGTCAGTCACGACTCCCACGTTACAGTTTCATTTATAATTTTAGAACATATAATAATACAAACTACACTTATAACAAGTGTGCTTTTGAAAAAGAAGTATCGCTTTTGACACACTTGTTAGTTTCAGTTACATACTACTAATTAATTTAATTTGCATGTATGTGATAGGATTATAAATTTTAAAGAAATAGATGTCCAGTATAGTCCATGCATGTGTAAGAAAATTAAAAAGCAATTCATGATTTAATATGTTCTCAGATAAAGTTTCACATGGTATCAAATAGCATTCACATTGGGGATCATGCTAACTATAAAGCCCAATCCTTTTAAATATTTATTCAGAATCTACTTGATCCCAAATCAATGTCTCATTTATAAAGCATAATTCAGCTACTATATACAGTAAAAGACTTTCTTTCTTCTGTTGAAATATGTTTTTATTACGGGGTAGAAGAAATATGTCGAAATTTGAAGTTGGGGGGGGGGGGGGGGGGGGGGGGGGGATTTGTCAGTATTTGGAGAATTCATATCAACATTTTAATAACTATATATATATTCTATTTAATATTTTAAATAGATAATTATCCGACTTTGCTGTATATCAGTGTTGATTTGGAAATATTCACCTTTATTATACAATATAAAACATATAAAAAGAGTATAAATTGGCAGTTTTTGGTGGAAGTAAAAGTCCATAACCTTATGACTTTGACTCAACATATGTAAAAATTGCTTTAATTAATTTATAGATTGTTCAGGATCAATTGAGAAAAACTACATGTTTAGGGTTTAAATATCATAGTGATCGTCAATAAAATATAACCAGTGTTTGTGTATATTTTATGCTGTCAATTTTTATCAGGAAAAATTTGGTGTTGTCATTGTTAAAACCACTATATGAAATTACTCAACTTTAACTTAGATTTTATTTACCCATTGACAATAGGAAAATTTGCAATTTAAAATAAAGGAAATATCAAGAAACATTGAATAGGTCAAACTCTTGGTATCTAGTGTAGAACGTTAAAGGAGAGTGACTCAATAACGTACGTAGTATAGTTGTTGAATGGGTCAAACCATGGATGGTTGGATTTATTATCAAATATTATTTTAAAGTTCTTCCTTGCAATCTTAGATATGTATGTTTGTTTCATTGTTTGTAGGTTGGTATAAGATTTAGACAGACACAAAAAAAGTTAGATAAGTGTACAATGTCGCACTATAATTAGAGCTAAAAACTATAATTAGAGCTATACACACAGATTAAAAATATTTATTTTCTTACATTTTCTTACATTTTTTTACATTTTCTTAACAAAAACATCATTAATTATTCATCTAATTACAAATCAATTAATAACAAAATAGAAGATATAATATTTATGGTAATATAACAAAAAGATTAATAAATTAAAAAATTAAAAACGTCATTTATTTTGGAACAATTTTTTTCTCTAAAATGTCATGTATTAAAAAATAGAGGGAGTAAAAGCAACAAAATATATTGCATTACAAATTTTATAACTTAATAAAAATGAATAAGAATGATGCAATTAATAACGCTAAAAATAACTCTGGACATCCGACCTCAAGTATGAAGATTGGGGACGTCATTATCGTTAATTAATACGGGATAAGTTGGGTCATGGACTCATGGGTTTAATCAATTAAGACCGTAGACCAAACAGAGCTGAGTCAGACATCCGTACAACACTGCTGACGCGTGTCTTACTTTATCTCTCTCTCCTCTCTACGCGTTTTCTCTCTCCACCCTCCCCCTCTCCGCCGTCCTATTTATTATCTCTCCTCCGCCTTCATTCTTTCACTCTCTAACTTCATCCCCCACTCCTATAAAAAAAAAACAAGAGGGCTCCAAAATTCTATATTCGTTTTTTTACCGTCTTAGAACTCGATTTTCACTGTGGTTAAAAAAAATTAAAACATGGCGTCGTCTGATGGATTAGCGAGCGTTGAGCCTTGGTCGTTCCGACAAAGCTTCAACATCGACTCCTGGTTACTTCCTGATCACGACAGTGACATACTCGCCAAAGCTCTTCACAGATCCATCTCCACATCCACACCCACCGATCCTTTTTCTCCCTCGGCTTACTTCGACTCCGCCGCTGTCTCCGATCTTTCTCCTCCGCAAACCCTCTCTAACGTATCCTTCGCCTCAGATCCGGACATCTCCGGCGCTGGTGGGGCGAAGCGGAAGCGTGGTCCTGGCGTCGCCGGAGATAAACCAGCTAAACGCCGATCTCGAGTCTCGACGAAGAAGTCTCAGACAACGTTTATTACGGCGGACGCGGCTAACTTCCGGCAGATGGTTCAGCAAGTCACCGGCGCGAAGTTCATCGGCTCTTCCTCCCACGGCATTTTCCCTCCGATCGTGAAACCGGAGCCGCATAGGCTCGCTAGCAGGCTACCACCACCGTCGTCCTCGGCTGTTCCCACGCTTGATACGTCGTCGTTTTTGTCGAACCATCACCAGGAGAACATGGTCAACGATTTTAGCTCTGTTTCAGCACCGGCGAGTTCGTTTTTTCAGTCAAGTACGGTGAAGGCCGGTGTTAGTGGTGGCGGTGGCTCCGCCGTGGAGCTGGATAGTTACTTCCCGACGCTTGAGTCGTGGAAAGTTATGTGATCGAATCGGATTTATAAGTTAGTGTTTGTAGATGTAGTCCCCTGTATCTCTCTGTGTTTGGTTATGAACATCTTGTTATCATCCTGAGCTTTGTGGCTATGGAGTCTCTTGTTCATACTGTTGGGGGATTAATGAATCAATGGTTAATGGCAATTTTTAATTTTTTTTGTTGCAATTAACAAAATAATACAGAAGCTAAAGAATATCTTTCTTGACGGTCCCATGGACATGTTGTCAATATCACACATAAGACAATCATATACGTTACCACCACCACAGTTTTTTTTTTGATAAAATTACCACCACCACAGTTATGTATTCATTACTGATAGTCTGATACAAATCCATATAGTTTTCTTTAATTTTTAATACCAGAAACTGATGCAAAAGAAAAGCTTAGTGCAACTAAACAGTTTATACAAAAAAGAATGTTATCTTCCACGAACTACACCCGTGAGACCATGTCAAAGTAAACGATAGTGCTAGAACCCAAGTCAAAAGATTACATCGTAACAAAAGGTTAAAAACACTCGTAATGGGTTTGGTGATCAGACAAAAGAATCAAAGAAAATAGAATATTTAATCCAAAAAGGTTAAGTTGTGAAATATTAAAAAAAATAAAAAAATAGACTATTTATTAATTTATCTACAGCGGATGATAAAAGTCGCAAGCAATCTGCAGTTGTTAAAAGTTTATTTTTTCAATACCACCTTGGGGTCAGGCTCAGTTTAAAAGCTGAGTCAACGTCAATGCTACAAAAGAGGAAGCATTGATCATATCCATCCATCATCAGTCGTGTTCTTAGTTTTGACAGTAAAATGTCACTTTCGTTTGAACACTTGATTCCTATATTACACGACACCGATGTCTTGTTGTGATTAAACTTACCCATTAAACACATAACGTAAACTTTAAACAGACTTCAAATACTGAAACGATGTAGCAATGTGAACACTACGTTTGGATGAACTTATCGTTTTGTTGGATCTATGCACAATGAATTTCGTATCCGAGTCTTATTTTAGGAACATGTGGACGGTGGAAGAGACTACTACTAACTCGGCAATAAGTATAAGAAGGGACCATGGATTGACTCAGGGATTTTATATAATATATAGTCAGAAACGAAGACTAACGCAACGGTGACAAGTATAGGTGGTGGTTGGGTGCACCTGAGAAGGGGTTTATGAGAGAAACATCATCTACTTTGACTTAATCAGATTCAGACACTTATCTATCATCTCATGTGGGTCTGTCTTTGGACTTCTAAATATACGAATGAGGACGACATAAATGAATATTTTTTATGTGTTAGGTTTACTTGGAATCGGATATATGGTGTAAAGAAACTTTATACTGCAAGTGCTAGAGTGAAAGCATATCTTTGGACCTTCCTTGGGTTATACCACCTTCATCTTGAGTGACTTTGCTTTTGTGATGAATCACATATCGTTTCCTCAAATGATTTCTGAAAAAAATTACAGTGCTTATAAGAAAATAATGCGACAAGACCATACAAGTCGACAAGTTTGGGCACAACAATTCATATGCTCAAAAATAAGGCTGATGGGAACAAACTAAAACCATGTCGATGAATGACATTCCGCTATCTACGTTCTATAAGGCGAGACTGAGGAGAAACGCGCTAGGCTATTCAGGAAAAGAATGGTCGACCTCAAACGCGCCGCTGTAATTGGAGAGCAAGAGTGACACATTAACAGCTTAGATGGATATGCGCTTGTATAACATATTCCTATACAGTAGTACTACACTCATTAAAAATCGGGCCTAAAGTCATGATGAGGCTTATATTAGTACTTAACATTAGGCCCAATCAAATATTCCTAATGATATTTAGTTTTGCGTTATAAATGGTTAAAGACCTTGTGATTTGCTATAATAAATGTATAAGAATAAAACGAATATTTTTCCTTAACACTGAATAAAATGAATATATCAAACAGATTTTAGGGGAACAAAAATTTATAAAATATTTGTTTTCTAGAATTAAAAAAATAAATAAATGAAAAAAAGAACGACCAAAGAAAAGAAAAAAGAGAGAAAAATTACATGACTAAACAAGCATGTACATTGTCATCGCTAAAGAGATGAATATCATTTTCATCAACTTTTTGGGGTGAACGAGGATAATACCCGTTGATAGAAGAATCTTCGTAGAAATTGTAGTTCCCACCGTATGAAATAGTGTTTTCTCCATGATTATTTATTTTCTGATTCGATTGTTCCAAATATTGAGAAGGATATGTGTAATAGCCGCCGTAATATCCGTTATACGGGAATGGCCAGAACTCTGCGGCTCGTCCCGTTCGTTTCACGATTCTAAGTACCTCTTCCCTATCAATGTACCCTGTGACCGTCACCTTTTGTCGATCCACGTCTATCTCTACCGTATTCACTCCTACACATATTCATTATATTTGCATTAAGTAAAACCAAAATTATGATATGAATCAAATCCATGTTTGGATTAGTATTTTTTTTCCTTACCACTGAGTTTGGAAATGGCTCTTCGAACTTTAGTTTCACATCCTTGGCAATCCATATCTACCAAAAGCTCCACAACCTTGAACAACAGAAGAAAATATACATTAGAGAGATCGAAAGAAATAATAAACGGCGTGTTGAAGAACATCGAGCAAAGAGGTATAAATCAACGTACAGATAGAGCGAGGGGAAACCGAGAGTGTCCATGTATCCAATCAAGCATTGCCTTGTCTTAAATATTTCTGTGAGCCTTATACTTTTTGTCGTAAAATCTTTCTTTGCTTTCAATATGATCTTTTGGTTGTGTAGTAATATAATGTGCGAGCTTATATATATAGGCGTAAATGTCTGCGTGTGTTTTGGAACACTTGGTCTATGTTCCAAGTAACCGCGTTTGCGTCTTGTGAGATGCAAAATGCTTATGTCTTAAGTCTTACATTAGCTTGTGTTTCGGTGTTGCCAGGGTATTTCTTTGCCTTCTTATTTTATTTCACTTTAATTATTGTCTTATCACTAGAGTAATGATTTACCATTTCTGCTTCGGCTCTAGGTTTTTTTCCTGTTTAATAAACATAAATATGGCTATAAAAATATTATTTCAATTCAATTATTTTTAGATTTTTATAAACTTGTCCTATATTTCGAAAACTTATGAATGTTTTACCAATCAAATATATAGCTTAGCTGTTGCTTCTTTGAATTGCTAATATCCTTTTAAATTAACTTCGATTAGGATGGAAGAAATCTCTAATTGTGTGTGTGTTTTTTCTAAAGTCTTCGTTAAGCTTTATTCCTGTTGCATCTTTAAATATATTGTTAAATTTACTGCATGATGAAACTTAAACATATTGTATATAAAAAATAAGATATTAATTTAAAACTAATAATGATTTGGAAGCATGTGACTTATATTAGTTATGTTGACATTCTTTGTGAAACACATATTTTCGTAGGCTGAAGAATTTCGAATTTTTTTTTTAAACGAAATATAGTGTTTATTTTTTGTATCCCGAACCGAAGTGTCTGTCGATCATATTCAAAACGTCAAGATTTCCTGCTTACAAAATCTTGTAAATATACACACAATTACAGTCATATATCAGCTAATCAATGTACGTTATAGACGTACAAGTGTGAAAAGCCATTAAAAACGTACATGTATGTGCTGGAATTACCCTTTAAATTGGTCTTAAGTACGTAGCTAATATATATGATTTATATGATACACATAAAAAGATGAACCTTTGAAGAATTATTGTATGTAAATTACCGAGAAATATCACAAAACCTTATAGAGTTGTGTTACCTATATTAACGAGAAGAAACACACATAAACACAAACCATTTCTTGAACCAAAATAGTTTTGTTACTAGAAGAAAACACAAGATATTAGGAACATTGCAGTGGCTTAACTTAGTCCGGTCCGTTCCGGCTCCAACATAATCCATCCTTGGATGACGTAGCTTGGTAAAGATTGTGTCCAGTTAAGACCCGGTCTAAGTCACTGTGAACCGGTGTCAAAATGATGAGCAAATCAGTCCTCTCTCATGGAGCCCCTGTGGAAGATATCCTGAAAATGTTTTCTGCTAGACTTGTTTTGCTTTGCCTCATTTTGGTTTCTGCTAACTTTGTCCATGCTGTCATCCCTTTACACATTTTCACATATTTGGCATCAGCTTCATATGCAGCTCATCTTTTGCTTAACTTGAGTTCTATAGAAGGGCCATTCATAATGAAAGAGATCAATCCAAAAGCAATGGCTGCATTTCAAAAGGCATTAAAAATGGTTCCAGAAAGTTTACAAACAACATTTCAAGAAAAGTTGACTTAAAAAAAAAAAAAAGACAGCAAAGACAAAGAGTCATATCATCATCATGTCTAGACATTCTTGAGCTTCTTCATCTTGGAAGGTGGCCATCGACCTTTCTTCCTCAACTTCCGCTTACGAACCAGACGTTTCCTCCTTAGCCTAATCTTCTTGGCCAGCTTCATCTTCATCCTCTGTTCCAGCAACATCTTCTCTTTAGCTTCTTTTGATTCCAACGGTAGTTTATCCACAGGAACAGCAGCAACAACAGTCTTAGGTGGTTCCTCATTGCTCTCAGCCTCAGCTCCGTCCACGCCAGAAGCAGCTGCCTTCACAATCACTGCTCTTCCATTGCTAATGCTCAAATTGTACCCATTGAGTGAGACTCTATTGGGTTTAAGGATGAAAACTGAAACCAATACAAGGAAGAAACCAAAAAGATCAGAACTTTCACAAGTAAATAACCAAAGAAGCATTCTAATCTTAAAGTGTTCGATGAAATGCCTCAATGAAAATCTAATGCCATCTCTTCAGCTTTTAAACAAAGGAAGAAGCTTTTTAGTTTCTTGGGTCTGTAATGGAGATTTGAAGCGAAAGCAATACGTGAGATGACTAGAGAAACAAGTGAAGCTGCGTACCTGGTGAAGCGGAAGACGAAAGCTGAAGCCTTTGAGAAGAGAGAGGAGCGAGAGGATTGAAACAGAGAAGAGACATCTTCTTCGAATTGAAGAATTTCGCCTTCAGACAGTCATTTGAAGTTTGGTTTCTGGATAAGGCTTTTGTTTCACCTTCTCTCTCCGTCCGTCTTATTAACGAACGGATTGGATTTGATCCGGTTCAATCCGGTTTGCACTTTGGTTTAGATTCTATTTTTGCTATTTAATTGTTAGAGTCCGGTTTAGCTTTGATGTGTTTTAGAAAAAAAGTCAATTATTTCAGCAAGGCACTTTTCGGTTCAGTTGGGTTATAAAGTTTCGGTTCAGTTCGGCAATTGAAAAAATTGATTTTTCGGTCCGGTATGTAATAATCGGTTAGTTTGGTTTTCTATATTTTTAACCAAAACTATAAATTTAGATCAAAATTCTGAATCAAACAAAATCCAAACCAAACTAACCGAAAAAAATAACATGATCAAAATTTTCAAATTTTAACAAGAAACTTAACTAAAATAGAATATTTCAGTTAATTTCTGTAAAAAAAATTTGAAACCGAATTAAAAAGAAACCAAACTGAACCAATTTTTTTTTGGTTAGAATTAGATTTCTTTGATCAAAATAACCGAATTCTAAAGCTTAGCCTCAGTTCCTCAATGACTGGCAAGCCAAGCTCTGGTCTCGTTTCTTCTACCTCTCAGTGAGTAAACACTTTAACTCTCTACTTCCAAATGGTGTGGCCTAACCGGTAAGATGATTGGTTTTGTAGGTTTATGTGACAATGTACCTCAACGATTGTCAAAGAACTGATTTCTATGAAGGTATATTGGTTTAAACACAAAGGAGTTTGACATGCACGTCATCATTGAGGTAAAATAACTTGAAACCAGGAGACTAATAGTAAGCTTTGTGTCTGAAAATGTTGGGAGTTTTGATTCAGACAAACCGAACCACGGCTAGAATATTCCCGGCAGTGTTGGATGTTGAGAACCCTGAGTTCAAGAGGAAGCTAGATAGAATGGTTGTGATCAATGAGAAGCTGATGGCTGTAGGACAAACAGACGATCCTTCCTTTGTCAAGAACCTCAAGAGGATTCCTCTCATTGCTGGTTTAGTATCTGAGATCTTGGCTGCCTATCTCATGCCTCCTGTTGAGTCTGGATCTGTTGACTTTGCTGAGTTTGAGCCTAATCTTGTCTATTAAGTTTTTGAGGCTGGTTCTTGATTTCTTGGAATTTTATGAACCAAAATACTTTTACTGCTCTCTATCAATCACATTGCACATTGTATTAGCCAAAATTCAGATTTTATTGAACTGATTGTTACAGTTGAGTTTGCTACATACAAAAACACATTATGAAATCTAATAAGAAGAGGATGATTGCATATGAAAGCTAAACCTCTATTACTCAATCAGTTTTAGCCTTAGGTTTCTCTTCTTCTTCGGTGAGAGGCTTAAACACAACATTGAAGAACCAAACAGCCAGCAACGTAGCCTTGATAGGTCCTAGCCAATACACAAGTAGATGCTCTTGTGTTATATGTTCACCTCGTGCATAGGCCCATCCCATAACCTGCAAAAATCTCACACAATCAAATAAACAAAGAGCTAAAGACAAACACATCACAATCACAAAGACTCCTTTGGGGTTGATACCGCTGCTGGATTCATGCATCCACCGGTTAGATCAGCTCCAAGAACATGGAGAGTTAACTTAGCAATACTACCAATCCAAGTCTTCATGAAGAAACTTCCAGGGATCTTCCTTGCTAGTCCCAGCGAGAGCATGACAATAAAAAATGTTAGTATCCCCTCGGTTAAAGCGCCGTGATGGATTGCTACGTTTAGTTTTGGTCCTTTCCCAATCTCAGGGAAAACATGAATGATATGTTTCACCCCAAGGATTGATCCTATCACCTGAAAACAAAAAGAGGCAGAACAAAATATTAATCATTTTCTACTTGTAATAACAAAAACAGAACAAAAAGATCACATTCATCTTCTCTACTTGTAAACAAAACAAAAGATCACAAAAACAGAACACAATTTTCCACTTGTAATAAGAAAAAACAGAAGACAAGATCACAAAAAACAGAACACAGGATTCATGTTTTCTACTTGTAATAAGAAAAACAGAACACAAGATCACAAAAAACAGAACAAAATATTCATCATTTTCTACTTGTAATAACAAAAACAGAACAAAAGACCACAAAAACAGAACAAAATATTCATATTTTCTATTTGTAATAAGAAAAAACAGAACAAAAGATCACAAAAACAGAATAAAAGATTAATCTTTTCTACTTGTAATAACAAAAACAGAACAAAAGATCACAAAAACAATATAAAAGATTAATCTTTTCTACTTGTAATAACAAAAACAGAACAAAAGATTCATCTTTTCTACTTGTAATAAAAAAAACAGAACTTGTACTTGTAATAACAAAAACAGAACAAAAGATTCATCTTTTCTACTTGTAATTAAAAAAAACAAAACTTGTACTTGTAATAACAAAAACAGAACAAAAGATTCATCTTTTCTACTTGTAATAAAAAAAAACAGAACTTGTACTTGTAATAACAAAAAAACAGAACAAAAGATTCATCTATTCTACATGCAATAACAAAAAACAACAAAGATTCATCTTTTCTACTTGTAATAACAAAAACAGAACAAAAGATCTCAAAATGAAGTCTTTAGAACCAAAAGAAAAAAACATGATCATCATGAGTTAATGTATAATTGTTATTCATCATCATTACCTCAACGGGGATTCGAACCAAGACGGTGAAGATGAAATTGCTGAAGCCACCGGTGACACCAGCAGCCAAAGCGGTTAAAGGGTTGTAAAGTCCACCTTTGCTGAGTTTCTGAAGGAATGCGAAGACGAACATGGAGATGACGGAGAAGAGATACCGGACGATCTCGCCGGTGGTATCTTTCCGGCTGAATCCGAGTACTCCGTGAACTAAGATGTTGACAAGAACTCCTGCCCATGTCCACATAAAGGACAGCACAAGATCAGAAACCACTATACCGATTCGACCCATTTTCGATTCCAACGATGAGAAACAAGAAAAGATTCACAGAATGATCGTAAAGCAGGAAGCCTTGTCTATGGTTGGAGATGTTGGATGAAAGAGAAGAGATCGAGATTATGATTGGTTATTAGCGGTTTGTGAATTTAGCACATAATTGACGCTAGAGACGTTTGTGTTATTGGTTAATAATAATAATATGGTGGTGAGTCAGCTTCCGACAATAAAGGTTTTGTTTTGTTCTGTCTGATCTTTGGCTTTGTTGTCATGAGATTAAAGAAAAAGATTTTCATACTTCGGAAACGATGATAGAGCTTGTTGGCTACATGAAGGAGAGGCTAGGGAGGGAGACGGTAGAAAAACATTTACTGGGTCCAAACATGGTAGCTGGTGAGGAAAATATTTTTACAGCGTTGATAGATTTTTTAATATTCGAATTCAATTTGGGCTCATGGACTTTTAGCATATAAGCCTAATATATAGATTAGCCCAGGAATTATGTAACTGGAAAATTATCAAGGAAAAAGCGTTAGCGTTTTGGAAGACGGCAACGAAACGCCGAAAATGATCACACGGTGAAATTTAAAACATTGGATTGGTGACCAAAATTTAATTTCCTTAAATTGAATTTAAAATATCTTTTTTTTTTGAAACACAGTTTTAAAGATATCTAAAGAACTTATTTCTTAACTTTAGAAAATTTACAAGTGAATAATTAATCTATACTATACTAAAAGGGGATATAAGCCATGGAGAGGGTGTCCACATAGGATAGAAAAATCAACCAATCAGAAAACCCGAAATTGCCATGTCATCTCATTTACTTTTCGTAAAAAATAAAAAAAACAATGCGAAGGTGAGAATCGAACCCGGGTTAGTATGATATATATATAGGACAGTTACCACTAAGCCATTGAAACATTCTTGGACACATATACAAGAACCACTAAGTATATAATCACAAACTCTTATGTACATTTACAATAATATAAATTCAACTTTCAAGACTCCGATACTTTGTTTTGTAAAAAAAAAAATAAGTAAGTGACTAAGCTAATATATTCTTAGAAAGTGTGAGAACGTTGACAAATATGAAAAAGCATAGATTTTTGTTTTCGTGACAAAGTTAAGAATTTTGTAAAAGTAAGTTTAACATATAAATTTTCGTGACAAATATGAAAAAGCATAGGAAACAATTAAAATATATTTCTCTAATGTCTTAATAAAATATTATTTAAGGGTGTAATAATTAAATATATTAATTCAATAAATTTTGTAATTTATAGACAAAACAATAACACAACAAATTTTGAAACATTTGTTTAACCTATCGATTTTTTTCATGAGAATCCAACTAAACAAGATAAAAAAAATAATTAGATTTACAAATATTTAATTTCCATTTTATTCAATTTTGATTAATTTCAAATTGTCATAATGTATCTTTTTGAAGTTACAAATATGAAAAAGCATAGATTTTTGTACAATTTGACAAAACAACTCAAAACATATTTTTCTAATGTCTTAATAAAATATTATTTAAGGATGCAATAATTAAATATATTAATTCAATAAATTTTATAATTTATAGACAAAAAAATACCACAAATTTTTTTAAAACATTTGTTTAACCAATCGATATTTTTTTTCATGAGAATCCAACTAAACAATTAGATTTACAAATATTTAATTACCATTTTATTCAATTTTGATTCATTTAAAATTATAATAATGTATCTTTTTGAAGTTACAAAAAAAATAATGTTCTTTCTTTATTAAACTAACATTATATATAGATTCTATATACACAAAATAAATATAATATAACAACATAAGCTTGCTTTCCTAGATTCATATGAAAACTTTTTAAGTTATCCACCAAAGCAAATTAATTAAATCAATGAAATTGTTAAAATACAGCAAATTAATATATAATTTTATTTTAAATTAAATTATTTAAAAAGTGTATTTTCGTTCAAACAAAATAATAAATAAGTAAAACTGATTTGATGGTAATTTTTATGATATATATAAATATATATATATATATATATATATATTTATATCAATTCTGTGAAAGAAATAGAAGTTTAATATGAAAAAAAAATCTTAAATACAAAAACCTCTAAAAAGTAACAAAAAAACTAATAAATTAAACTATGATATCACTAAAAAGCTTTTTAGACCATATTAATAAAATATTTAAGTGATAATAAGACAAATTTGATTTTTTTTCCAGCAAAAGTTTATTATTAATTAGCATCAGTTATTTCAAGATGTTTAAGAAATGGCGGACAAAAAAATAGGATGGACATTAATGATATATGAACTATGAATAGTACTTTGTGAAGCAGACTTAGATAACATATATGCATATCCATTTCCAGTCCTTTTTGATGCCTAAATTCAATTTCTTCAGAGTAGTTATTCCACAAGTAGATCATATGAGATATTATTTTGATATGTAAATTTGTTTTTTCAATGTTAAGAAGATTGATAACTGTAAAAATGTCTCCTTCGAATATGATATGTCTATAACCGAGTCCCCAACATGAAACAAGTTTGTTTAAAAAGTAAATAATTTTATTTTTCTTATATTATATAATCAATATATATTATTTACTGATAATAAAAATATAGTTATTCTTCTATCACAAATATCTATGCAAATATGTGAATCAAGTACAACAATCAAACAACATAATGATTTTCATAAAGAAAATTTAAAAAGTATATTTATGTTATGTAGTCATATTTTATATTCTTTAAATAATGTAATACAATATTATACATTATTTTTTTAGAATTGAAAAATACATATATCAGTTAGACAAATTAAGCGATAATTAAACAAATTTGATTTTTATTTTGTGAGCAAAAAGTTTATAATTAATTAGCATTACTTATTTCAAGATGTTTAAGAAATGATGGACAAAAAAATAGGATGGACATAAATGATATATGAACTATAAATAGTTTTTTTTAAAGCTGACTTAGATAACACATATGCACATCCATTTCCAGTCTTTTTTGATGCATAAATTCAATTTCTTCAGAGCAGTTATTCCACAAAGAGATCGTATGAGATATTGTTTTGATATTCAGATTTGTTTCTTAATTGTTAAGAAGATTGATAAGTGTAAAAATGTTTCATTCGAATATGATATGTCTATAACCGAGTCCCCAACATGAGACAAGTTTGTTAAAAAGTAAATAATTTCATTTTTCTTATATTATATAATAAATATATATTATTTACTGATAATAAAAATATAGTTATTCATCTATCACAAATATCTATGCAAATATGTGAATTAAGTACAACAATCAAACAACATAATGATTTTCACAAAGAAAAAATAAAAAATATATTTATGTTATGTAGTCTTATTTTATATTCTTTAAATAATATAATACAATATTATACATTATTTTTTAGAATTGTGAAATACATATAATATCTTATCCGCGCGTAGCGCGGTTAAAAAATCTAGTTCTTCTAAAATCTACAACCAAACTTCTACAGCAAAAATTTATACAACATTTTTTTTACAGTATTAGTTCTATATCAAAATATATAAAGTACAATTCATTCCATTCGAAGTGAGAGAAAGAAACTGATTATTATTCGAGATACCTTTTAGAAAAATTTTCATTCCAGCTTTTCAAGAATGTCAAATTTGAGTAGTTTTAATGAATTTTTTTTTTGAAATATTTTTTTTTTGAGTTCTTAGGATGGAATGAGAAAAAATGTTCAAGATAAATGATTTTATGTATAAGAAATGAGATAAAAAGATGTATACATTGATTTCTGGTGCATTAAATTTTGGTTTTGTTTGTGAATGGTGGTTGGTAATATTGAAGACAATAACATTTTCAAAAATTAACTTATTTCAAAAACAAAGTAATAAATAATGAGATTTTTGTGAATTAGTTGAACTTTTAAGGTGAATATGGCAGAAAATATATAAAAAATTAATTTTGTGTATGACAACAAATTTAAGGTGATTTTTAAAAGACGTTCTTGTTAGAAAGTATATAATTTTATCCACAGTATAACAATAAAGAAAAATATCTACAAGATTTTTAATTTTGATAGTAAAGTCAGCAAATTCTCAAAGTTCTTATTATGGTTAACAAATTTTATATTGAATCTTAAAAAAAAAACTTTTAATATAGGATATAGACAAAATATACAGAGTTTTTACTTTTAATTATAATCCCACTTTATGTAACCTAGATTACTGGTATGGATCTGGACTAACAAAGTTGAAATGATCAAATTCATATTTTCAGCTAGAGTAAAGTGGGGTTCAAAATACACATAATCAGTTTAGGCTAAATTGATCAGTTATTTCTTCAATTTAATTTATAAGAAAATGTATGTATATATGTTTGTGAGAGAAAAACTCGGAAATGCTAAGAATAGAAATAAATGGGTCTTGAATTGTTTCTCTAAATTTGAAGGCTTTCAGTGGTTTGAGGAGATGAACGGTTACCTCTTTGACAAGAAAAGATGAAATGTCGGAGAGAGAGATGTTTTGATCCCTTAACTCTTTTGGCCATTAGTTAGGTTTGGTTGATCGTTCAGAGCAGTATTCATTCCCAAAATGTTGCAACTCAAATAAGAACAAAAAAAAACCTGTTTCTATATGATTCAATGACAATGGAGACAAGAAGTCACATACTTTAAGTTAAATTGAATATTCGTGCTGCTTTTTATTGAATGGTTAGGTCTACAGTTTGTCTTCTCTTTTGTACGTGTACATCTATAGGATTTGTTGTTTAGACAAGAACAAATATGTTTTCTTAGGTTTTGTTCTAGGATATATACATGTCTCTAGAAAAAAAGAAAAAGAAAATGAGCAAGGAACAAGGCTGTGTTCTAAAAGCTTGGGAGGTGACAATGAAAAAGACCCAACAAGCCAAGAAGCGAGCAAACAACATTTTTGGGACAGTATCTGTAGCTCCACAAACAGATGATGAAACTTCAACAACCAATGAGAATGATGATGAGAGCAGCACAGGTGAAATGTACCATGCAGAGAAGGTACTTCCTAATGGAGACTATTACACAGGTCAATGGTATGATAGTTTCCCACACGGGCACGGTAAGTATCTATGGACAGATGGTTGCACGTACATTGGTGAATGGTACAATGGCAAGACTATGGGGAAAGGGAAGTTTGGTTGGCCTTCTGGTGCTACATATGAAGGTGAATTCAAAAGCGGGTACATGGATGGGACTGGGACTTACACAGGTCCTAGTGGAGATGCTTATAGAGGCCAATGGGTGATGAACCTAAAACATGGACATGGGATCAAGAGTTTTGCAAACGGAGATGTGTATGATGGTGAATGGAGGAGAGGTTTGCAAGAAGCTCAAGGGAAGTATCGTTGGAGAGATGAGAGTTTTTACATTGGTGAATGGAAGAACGGTTCCATTTGTGGCAAAGGTACTTTTGTTTGGTCGGATGGTAGTAGATACGATGGGTTTTGGGACGATGGTTTCCCTAGTGGAAACGGTACTTTCAAATGGGATGATGGGAGTTTCTACGTTGGTCATTGGTCTAAGGACCCGGAAGAAATGAACGGCACTTATCATCCACCCGAGAACGAAGGGAGCCTTGAGTGGGATCCTAAAGATGTGTTCAACAATCTAAGTGAGTACACTATCTGCAGTGGAGAGAGAGTTCCTGTGTTGCCTTCACAAAAGAAGCTCTCTGTTTGGAACTCTTCCAAGCGTGTAGAGAAGCCGAGGAGGATCTCAGTTGATGGGAGGGTGAGTGTTGGTTTAGATAGAGCGTTTGAGAAGATGAATATGTGGGGAAGTGAAAGCGGTGAAGGCGCTGCTGATATTGACTCCAACACAAGAAGAGATTTAGATGCTGAAATAATGAGACTTGAGGCTGAAGGCTTCATTCAAAGCTTGAAACCTAGCCCTGTGCCTATGAGACTGCCAAGGGCAGGGAAGAAGCAAGGCGAGACAATATCGAAAGGTCATCGAAACTACGATCTTATGCTTAATCTACAGCTTGGAATCAGGTAAGTATCTTACTCACCTTCTCACCAGTAGGACCGGTCTTGAGATTTTGAGGGTTATAAACAATTTAGTAAGAGTTGTATTCTATTTTTTTTAATACAAATCTGAAAGTCTATGTTTATGCAAAAAGAAAAAAAATCTTAAATTTTAGAGGCCATAAACCAATGTTTCATTTGCCTATGCTCAGAACCGGCTCGGCTCTTGTCACCAGTTATGACAATTTAATCCTTCTTGATGTTTTTAATGGTGTTTTGATTAAGCAGACATGCTGTTGGAAAACAAGCTCCTGTTGTGTCTCTTGATCTTAAGCATTCAGCTTTTGATCCAAAGGAGAAGGTGTGGACAAGGTTTCCACCAGAAGGAACCAAATACACGCCTCCTCACCAATCTACTGAATTCAAATGGAAAGACTATTGTCCATTAGTTTTTAGGTGAGAGACCACAACACTAGGCTCTACATTTTCTTACACTATGTTATGCTAATTCATCTATCTTCAGGAGCTTGAGGAAGCTATTCAAGGTAGATCCAGCTGACTACATGTTATCATTATGTGGTAATGATGCCCTTAGGGAGCTATCGTCACCTGGTAAAAGTGGAATGTTTTTCTACTTAACAAACGATGATCGTTATATGATAAAGACAATGAAGAAGTCTGAAACTAAAGTGAGTTTGCTTCTTCTTGAAGTTACCAGATGAAGAATGGGTGACTGCTACAACTACTAACTGATTTCTTGAATTATGATGATGTAGGTGTTTCTGAGAATGCTTGCAGCTTACTACAACCATGTTCGAGCATTTGAGAACACTTTGGTGATTAAATTCTATGGTCTACACTGTGTGAAATTGACTGGAACAATCCAAAAGAAGGTGCGGTTTGTTATTATGGGAAACCTGTTCTGTTCCGAGTACTCTATCCACAGACGCTTTGATCTAAAAGGATCTTCTCTTGGTCGTACAACCGATAAACCTGAATCTCAAATCAACTCAAACACAATCTTGAAAGATCTTGATCTGAATTTCATATTCAGACTACAGAAAGCTTGGTTCCAAGAATTCACCAGGTTAGAAGAACACAAGTTTGTATTATGAATATAATAAATAACTATCAAATATATAACTATGTTAATGTTTTTAACTTTTAAATATAAAAATTTAAATCCGCCTAAACATCCCCACATGCCGTATACTATTCATATAAATGCTATTATGCGTCCGATTTATTTAAATCCACATGGGAGTAGGCATCCGCATAGACCGAATATAGAACACTGTTACTAACCCATTTCTTTACGTTGAGTTTTCTTATATGACCATTGTTGTTATTGTTTTCAGGCAAGTGGACAAAGATTGTGAGTTTCTAGAACAGGAAAGGATCATGGACTACAGTCTTCTGGTTGGGATTCATTTCAGAGAAGCATCAGTGGCTGGAGAGCTGATTCCTTCTGGAGCTCGCACGCCTATTGGTTCGTATATTCCTATAAAACTCAGTATCATTTCTCTTCAGCAGAATGCAACAACCAAATATTTCATGAAAAATTGTCTCTTTGTCAATAAATAGCACACAATGGATTTTTTTTTCTTCCAAAATAGCACTAATTAAATGTTAAAAATACTTTTGAGGGTTTTAATTTAGTGACTAAAATTTAAGATTTAGTAGTTATGGGGTGGGGTTAGTATAAGGGTTTAGAATAGCTTAAAACCTTTTAATTAATGGTATAATAGATATTTTTTTCCTTTTTATGTGCTATTTTAACCTAATTTGTTTGTGCGATCTAAAAGATTTGTCCCATTTTTGTTTCTCAACTTCAGGTGAATTTGAAGATGAAACAGCCCCTCGTCTCTCCAGAGCAGACGTGGATCAGCTTCTATCTGATCCCACAAGGTTAGTAAACGCACAACAAAAGTTGAACTCATATTTAATTAGAAACAATAACTTTTCTCCATTCTCAAGTCTAAGAAATGGGTTGGTTGTTGTAGGTGGGCTAGTATCAGACTTGGAGGAAACATGCCGGCTCGAGCAGAGAGGACAATGAGAAGAAGCGACAGTGAGTTCCAGCTAGTTGGGGAACCAACAGGAGAGTATTACGAGGTTGTCATGATCTTTGGAATCATAGACATTCTTCAAGATTACGATATCAGCAAGAAACTTGAACACGCTTACAAGAGCATCCAGTACGATCCTACTTCAATCTCAGCCGTTGATCCGAGGCTGTACTCTAGACGTTTCCGTGATTTCATCTTCAAGGTCTTCACTGAGGACGATTGAAACAAGTTTCATCTCCTATGTTTCTAGCCTTCTCAAGGTTACTTGTGGGTCAAGAAATAAAGGCTTAGGTATATATATACTCGCTGCCTTGCAGCCACTACATTTTTTAAATATAAATTTATAAGTTATGCTGATTTTATAATAAACTATGTACAACAGTTATATGAATTAATCACCTAAATGAATTTTCACATTCCTCGTACAAGTACAACATCCTTTCACTTAACTCTTCGCAATTCATTTTGTAATGATCATCCATATTTTCTACTTGAAGATGCAAAGTGTAGAAAAGCCTTTCCCCTTGAGACCTTGAAGATGAAACATCCACAAGAACAAAATCATCTTCTTCTAACCCAGTTAACACATTAGATATCGAGAAGTTATTAATCTTGGATGATGAGATTTGGACCATCACTTCGTTGTCTCCAAGCCTAGTCGCGGAAACAGTGGAGACATAACTTGCGACTGTCTTTGGTTGTGGCTTAACGTAAAGTTCAATGTCTCTTTGACCTGATACTCGAACCAAGAGTTCTTCCTTCTTTTGTAATAACTTCTTCACTTGCTCTTGCAACTCTGGTATGTACTTCAAGCTTCGTGAAACGGTAGCTGAAATGCTTAGCTTTTTCTGCAAGAAAGTAAAGGGAAAAGGGATCTTAGCATTCTTCTTTTAAATGGTTTAGATGCAGATCCAACTTAAAATTAATTGATATGTTAAATGTTGTGAACAAGCCCAAATCAAACAAGAAGAAAGCCAAAGAATTTAAAACTTGATTGAGGCCATTACCGTTTTATGGTTTATACTGATTATGTGAATAAATTTACGACTCTTTAGACAAGCATTTATACAACTTTAAAAATCTGATTTAAGTCAATTAAATAACAGTAAGCTGTTAGTATATTTGATATCCTTTGTATATCACTTTAGGTCCTAATCTCACTGTAAGATTCCTAACATATTCTCTTAGAAATTCCAATACATAAAACATAATGGACATATCAAAAAAGTTATTTACCGATTGATCTGAGGTTGGAAGACATGAGCGGAGAGATGCAAACAAAGAGTTGATCTTCTTGCGACGGTCACGCTCACTAGCATTGTGATTAAGCTTCTTTTTAACAACCGGGTTGTTGTCTATTCCATTTCCCTCCGACGAAACAGAAACTCCTAAGCTGTTCTGATGATGAGCCAATACTCCATAAGTTTCCAGTACCGGAAAATCAAGAAACATGTCGTTGTTGAGGTTTTCTCCGCCGAGGTAGTAGCTCCTCTCGTAACCTGCCGTCGACGGCCACCCAAAGTCGGGGAACAGTGGAGGGACTAATGCACACATTTTTGGTTAATTAATGATATTTGTAGAATTTCTATCTCTTGAAGCTGTTTCGATTGGAAGATTATTGAGTCCCGTATTTGTATACGGGCAAATGGTTAAAGAAATAAAATATATGTTTTAATTATTAATTAAGAAACTGAATAATAGGAGTTTGTTGTATTCGTTAAGACAACGACTTCTCATACTAACAAAAGAATTATCTAGGTCTCCATAGATGGCGCATGTTGACACGAGCCAGAGCCTTGTTCCACATCGAAGTAGGACCAGTCACCAATCGATAATATTGTACAATAACCCAAACACGAGCATTACATGTATCAAAACTATAATAAGATTATTATTTGCATACTGAAAGATGACTCAGCTTAGAGAAATTGCTGGAGGCTCGTGGAAATCAGGTGGAAAGATGCTCTGGGCGTGTCCTCGTCCCAATCGTTTTCGATGTTGTAAGCCTATACACAAGCATTTTCGATGTTGTAAGCCTATTCGTAAGCATTTCGATTTTTTTTAATCATAAACAAATCCAGATTTCGTTATTTAATACAACAAAGCCATTATAATATTTATCAGTTAGGTCAACTTGATGGCATATGTATAAACTAAACTTAATTGTTCTTCCAAGAACCTGTCAAAATTATTCCAAATTTGTAAATGTGAATCAATGAGGTTTCATAGATTCTTATAGTGATCCACATTTCCAAACTAATATAATATTCTGAAAACTACAGCTATCATCCCGTAATATTCGTACTCTTATTGTAAAATACTCTTTTTGTCATTCCTCATAACACAACTAGGACTAGATAAAAAAAAAAACCGAACCAAAATACCCAAAACTAGAACTGGATGAAAACTCTCAGATCCGAACGGTTTCTATATTTCTAAAGTCAACATAACAGAACCAAACCGAAAACCGAAGGGATAGCCGAAATATATAAAAATAATTATATATACATATACATATAACATAAATATTATATATTATATATATAATTTAAAAGTTAACTAAAAGTATTCGAAAAAAACTCTTACAAAGTATTATCCGAAATTATCCGAAACTATCCAAATTTTAATCCAAAATATCCAAAATAATTTTAATTATCCAACATTTTTATTTGATAATCTATCCAAAATACCTGATATATCTGAATTATCCAAAATAACCAAATAGGAACCAAGCAGAGCAAATTTTGTTTTCTGGTATTTTCCCTTACTAGTTTTATTATCCAAAACGAACCTAACCCAAAACTATGAGAACCAAACCCGAACCAGAAACAAATCAGTTATTAATTGGATCCTTCAGCCCTTATCCGAACTATGCGATATCCGAAATGTCTGAACTGAACCAAATCAATACCCGAAATACCCAAGTCTAAACACAACTATCTATTTAAGCATTTACTATCTGAGATACTCTTAATAACATTTTATTAATATGTAGCAACTTTTTTCATACAAAATTAGAAAAAATCTGTTTACAAATATAATTATTATTTAGTAATAGTACATTTTAAATTTTAAGAAAATTAATTGGGTTTATTGAATTACTACTAGTTTACAAGTCTTGTCAGCTAAACTAAATATTAGTATTTCTAACCAGTGATGTTGGATCGAAATGTAGTCAACCGAAACAACTCAATTACAATGCTTTGGTCAAGAATGTTAGATGTTCAAGAGAAAGGGACGACATAACTAAAAGAAACAAGAAAAAGTTATCCTCTAGTATGAGTTCCCACATTCCTCATACAAGTACAACATCCTCTGACTCAACTCAGTGCAATTCAGCTTGTCATTATCAATATTGTCCACTTGGAGATGCAAAGTGTAGAAAACCCTTTCTCCTTGAGACCTTGACAATGAAACATCCACAAGAACAAACCCATCTTCTTCTAACCCACTTAACACATTAGATATCGAAAAGTTATTAATCTTGGACGATGAGATTTGGACCATCATTTCATGGTCTCCAAGCCTAGTCGCAGACACGGTCGAGACATAATGCGCAACCACCTTTGGTTGCTGTTCAATGGCTCTTTGACCGGATACTCGCACCAAGAGTTCTTCCTTCTTTTGTATCAGCATCTTCACTTCTTCCTGCAGCTCCAGTATGTACTTCAAGCTCCTAGAAACCGTTTGGGGAATACTTAACTTCTTCTGCAAGAAAGTAAAGAAAAATAGTTAGTTTTATATTTTTCCTCTAAATAATATAGAGACACATATATTTTATCGAAGTATCTATTTACCGATTGATCTGAGGCTGGAAGACATGAACGAAGAGATGAGAACAATGAGTTGATCTTCTTGCGACGGTCACGCTCGCTTGCATTGTGTTTAAGCTTCTTGTTTACGACCGGACTCTTGTCTATTCCAATTCCTGCCGACGAAATAGAAACCCCTAAGCTGTTCTGTTGATGAACCAGTCCATAAGTCTCTGGTACCGGAAAATCAAAAAACGTGCAGTTGTCGAGGTTCTCTCCGGACAGGTAGTAACTCTCGTACTCACCCGTCGACGGCCACCCAAAGTTTGGGAAAAATGGAGGGACTAATGCACACATTTTGTTTGCTTAATTAGAGGCAAGTTTATAGCTTATGTTTTCTATTGAAGATGGAATATTAGTGTCTCCCGATTATATAGCGGGTATAGGATTTAAGAAATAAATCTATGTTGTTAAATATAACAAACTATATAATGAAGTTTCAATTTGATTAGTTGGGACTATTTATATAAGTATGTGCTATACTTATATTTACTACAAAGAAAAATACGTAGGTCTCTGTAGGGCACAGGTTGGCACGTTCAAGAGTGTATGTTCCACGCATGCACTAGGTCCAGTCACCATTGGAGATATTCTGTAGGATTTGAAGACGAATACTAAAACTATAATAAGATGATTTTTACATACTGAAATATGAGTCAGCATTAAGAAATTGTTGGAGGCTTGTGGAAATCAGGTGGAAGATGATTTTCCCTTTCTCCTCCCAGACATTTGGTCGTGGTAAGCCTATACAACAGCATCTTGATGATGTAAGCCTATACATAAGCATTTCAATTTTTAATAGCTTTATCTTAATTAAATGCGGCCTCGATATTTAATACAAAGCCATTCTTTATAAATACTGTGGTCAACTTGATATCTGTCGTAATTAAATTATGTTTCTGGCTTAGTTATTCTTTCAAGAACGGGAAATTGCGGGAAATTGTAAATGTGAAATCAGTGAGGTTTCATAGATTCTAGGGGTTTTTTTAAATATAACCTTATTTTTATTAAATTTCAAATATGACTTAAAATTTTAAATTAAACAGAAAATTAATCAATATTTCTTTTGAAACTTTCATTTGTTATATTCATCATAAAAATTTGAGTTATTCACGAAAATATCATTTTTTTTTTCAGAATCAGAGTTTTACTCATTCATCCTTATCTTTCTCATTTATTTACAATATTGTTATTGTCATCAAAACACCAACCACCATGAACAACCAATTGCATGTTCTAAATGCACCTAAAATCAACATACACATCTTCGTATCCTTATGTTTTACGCACATAAACCATTTCCCTTTCACTTTATCTCTTATTTCATCCAATTTTTTTTCTTTTCAAAAACTATAATCTTATTAAAGTTACTCAAGTTCATGATTCATGGTCAAGAACGAGTGAGTAACTTCCATTAAGAAGTTATGTGTGCTTGTAAAAGCTATACATGAATTTCACCAGATCTAAAAATGATATTTTTTGTTCAGATCTATTTTGCGAAGAAGACTCTTCTAGAAGTCTTCTCCAACGAAAAGACATCTAAAGAAGTCTTCTAGTCAATGCATATGTTAGTTTTGCAATTGACATTTTGTGTGCTTTTAGAGAAGACTTCTCTAGAAGTTTTCTAAGTTTTCCTTGTTAAGAAAAAATAAATAAGATAAGAGTCGTCTCGGATAAATAAGTTAGTTTTGCAATTGACCAAAGTTTGTCAGAAATTTGACTTTTTATAGAAGACTTCCTGAGAAATCTTCTTGGAGAAGACTTCTCGGGAAGTCTTCTTTACTATTAAATAAAGTCTTCTCACTATCGCAAGAAGTCTGTGTAGGTTAGTTTTGCAATTGAAAATTAATAGTAAAAACTTTAATATTAATGAGAAGACTTCTTAAGAAGTTTTCTCGAATTTTATTTCGGGTTTTTGGTCAAACCTTTGGCTACGAGAGAAGAATTCTCTGAAAAAGTTAAATAAAGTCAATTTCAAAAGTAACATACGCAGACTTCTTGGGAGAGTGAGAAGACTTCATCTGAACGTCATAAAACTTCTCTAAAAAAATCCAATATCTGTAGAACTTTGGTCAATTGCAAAACTAACTTGTTTGCCAAAGAAGTCTTCTCTTGTATTTTCGAGGATTATTCAAATTCAAAAGTAAGTCAATATTTACAAAGGAAGACTTCTCAAGATGTCTGCTGTAGAGTAGACTTCTCTAGAAGTATTTCTTTGTAAATTTGCAATTGCAAAAACGACCTAAATGGAAGATTTTCTAAGAAGTCTTCTTCAGGAAGACTTTTACGTCAATATTAAATATTCTTTTATTTTCTGTATATTTAAAATGAATTTTGAATATTTTCTTATTAATTAATGTATATTAGTCACTATTGGAGTTTCTGGATGAAATTCATAACTTATTTGGTGATAATTATGATATTTCAAATATTAATGTTTACTAATGTTTCTAGTTAATTCGAGAAGACTTTTGGAGAATTCTTCTACGTTAGATTTTTCAAGAGTGTTAAGTAACTTAAAGGTATGTTTTTTTTTAACTTTCAATAGTGTTAAGTAACTTCAATGTAGTTTAATGTGTCTTTTAGATCATAAGATATAATTTTAAACTTCCACGAGATTTAAAATTTCATCTTTCACTTAAAGTTTGATTTTGATTTTTTGTAAATTTGACTAAGTATTCTTGAGAAGTTTTCTCTCTTAGTTTTATTAAATGTAACTAAGTTTTTGTGTTATTAGTGGGTAGAATGGTTAAAAAAAAATATTGGTATGTTGTATCAATAATT
Source organism: Brassica rapa (assembly GCF_000309985.2). Taxonomy (NCBI): domain Eukaryota; kingdom Viridiplantae; phylum Streptophyta; class Magnoliopsida; order Brassicales; family Brassicaceae; genus Brassica; species Brassica rapa. Next base: position 2,272,190 of record NC_024798.2, on the reverse strand, counting down.
TCAATAAAGTCAAGTACTTTGGCAAAACATACCAAATTCTTTTGATTAACATCTCTTCAAGTTTACAAAAGAATTCACAACTAAAATAGTACACATACAAATCATAAAATATACCATAAACAAAACTATTACACATTGAGCTAGATATCATTCTTCAACATAGATAAGCTTTGTCTCCACTTGATATCATCCTTTTGTACCATTTTCGGCAGAAGACTTCAGAAGATTTTCTGAAGACTTCGTGGGAAGTATTCAGGCATAAAATACATTAAAAGACATCCCAAAAAGTCTTCCGAGAGTTTTCCGAGAGTCATCCAAAAGTTTTTTGAGAAGTCTTCCAAATTCTGACTCAGATCTGAAAAATCTGCATATTTAAAATCATTCAAAAGACTTCAAAATAGAGAAAACTTCAAAAATAAATCTTAAGCTTAGATAATAAACAAAAAAGTCACATTAGGTTGAATCTATAATTTTTTAGAATCTAATATATAAAACACACATAATACATATCCAAAAGAATTACCACTTTAGGCAGAAGACTTCGAAAGACTTCCTGAAGACTTCGTGCGAAGTCTTTTAGCATAAAACACTTTAAAAGACTTCCCAAAGTCTAACTCAGATCTGTTTATAACATATTATGAAATAATAAATATATATTGAATACTTAAAAAGTCATTATCTACTACTTATATAATTAAATTGGTGCGAACATATAAATAAATTTTATAAATCAAAAAAATATATTTCTATTTGATATGATATATAATTAAATTTAAATGATAGTAACATATATATGGTATATTTTAATATTAATATTTATTAGATGATGCTTTTTGCTCATATTTTTTTTATCATTTGTATCTGTTATAGCAAAAAGTCTAAATTAGTAATAACAAAATTTTCACTGTGGGATTAATGGTTTAAGAAATTTATAATATTTTAAAAATTAAGTTGGTAATATTTTTTCAAATTTTTTACCAAAAAATGTTCAAAGTAAATTTCAAAATTAAGATATTTATGTATTTTTATATGGCATATAGTTTAATTTAAAATGATACATATATTTATATATCTATTATTTTTGATACTTATTAAATGAGACTTTCAACTTATATTATTTTTTAATTATTTATATCATGTCATAACAAAAGTTTTAAATGATAGATCACAAAATTTGAATGTGAAACTTTTAACATTTTTAGTAATTTATACTCGTTTTTTAAAATTCAAAATATAATATATAAATAATTTTTTTAATTTTTATTATTTGGTTACTATGATTTTTTAATTTATTTTAATAGCTTAAAATTAAAAAAATATAATTATAATACACACTTATTTTATCAAATATTTATTATTCAAAATCATTAATTGTCATATATACTTTAGTCACATTAAACAATTTCGTAATCTTATTTAAGGAAATATTGAAGCACATTAATAATATATTTATTGTGGTTTAATAAAAAACTTATTAAATATTTAGATAGACCAACCTATTTTTCTAATAATTCTAAGAATCATTCTAGTGATGACACGTGGCTAGAAAAAAAATGTTGCAATGCTTCTCAAATAATATATAGGGGATATGTGTTTTTGAAAATAATTAAGTCCATATATAAACTTCGTAATTACATACATTATATGATAATTATTTTACTAATTCCACATATACATAATAAATAGTATACAACAATTTTGTTATACATAATCATATAATTTTGATCCATAAAAACAGTTTATACAACAATTTTATTATATATTATAATAAAATTTTGGTCCATAAAAAAATAAAAATACATTTGTGTGAATTTACAGGTCATATTCTAAATAAATAGATGATATAATTAAGGGTTTACATGATAAAATAAAGCTACTCAATATAAACTATAAAATTATTGTGTTTAGAAATGACATATTAAAACAAAATTAAACGGGTAAATTTCAAAACATATATTATCACTTATAAAAATAAATATTCATTTATAAAGTAAACTAACATCCGCGTGGGTGCACGGATCAAGCTCTAGTGTCAAATTAAAAAAAAAAAGAGCTTTCAAAATTTAACCCTAAAATATCAATAATATTACATATGTTACCAAACCCTAAATCAATGACTATCATGATTTAGTCTACATTCGCTCATCTATGTTGAACATAATTAAATTTTAGTAAAACTATATTTACATCATTTAGCAATTTTTATTATTACATGTTTTCAAGTTTTTCTCCATCAAAATATTTTTTATAAATTTTAAAATTATTTTAAAGATCTATTGAACGAGAAGAGTTATAATGGTAACACTCAATACATATTTTTTGTTTCATAAGAATTTTTTTTTTTTTTAATTTCACTAATCTTTCGGGTTATTTTTGCATTCGATTTAATTTGAAGTACACTTTTGTATTCAAAATAAAGTTTTGAATCATTTTTGGCAATTTATCCTCGACTCTAATTGTGATCCCAGCATTAGATAAATATAATACTCTGGAAGCTACAAATATAATCCTGTTAATTTATATTTTAAAAAGCCAAATAAAGGAGAATAAAACTTTTAAAATTGTCAAACACTCAAAAAAGCAATTTAAAAAAAAGCGGAGACAACATGTTATCTATATAACATTTTATAGGTACTTATTAATACATACATTTTAATTTGAAATTTGTTATGTATTATAATTTTTTGAAATTTTTTTTGTATACTATATTCATTATTAACAAATAAATATAAAATCAATCAATATTCTCTTTTAAATGATATAAAATTAAGAATTTTATTTGATTAATATTATAGAGATGTATTTTTTTTTTTAATTGTTATTAAAAGATAATTGTGAGATAACAACATTATATATATATAATTTTTTTTTAAAGATATTTTTATATTTTTAATAATTCTTATTGTTATTTATTTTAGTCACTTATCTAATCAAAATTTGTTAATCGTTTTTATTTTATAGCTAATTTATATATATTTTATTCATTAATGGTATAAACGATATTTATAACAACTCTAACTTTTAACGTAAGTGCTCAAACGTAAAAAAAATTATTTCGTAAATAATAGTATAGATATATAGATATGTTTTGCAACAAAAGAAAATTTTCAAAAAATATATTTAAGAAAAACAAATTAAGTATTCTTTTGCCAAAGCATTTTGTGAGATCGTCTTTTTCTGTTAAAGATGAGAATGTTACTTTTCTGATTTAAAATTTTATCATTTGTTTTCTTATATTTGCAATATGCTAATGTGTACTCTATATATAAATTCCAAGATGGCAAAGATCAATGGATAACCATGACTTCTCTTTTATCATGTATTATAATGTTCCCTAACCTGGCCAATGTGTACTTTTTTATATATAAACTCCAAGTTCAATGACCATGCCTTCTCTTTTATCATGTACTCTATTGTTTCCTAACGTGCCCTTTAAATGTCAGGATCATCTCCTAATAGTATTATCACCGGCACCGGATTGGGCCAAGCATATAGTATATAACAAAATTTTATAACTTTTTAATATAATGTTGTCCTTTTTTGTCAACTAATATAATGTTGTTCATCTCCTATGAAGCATTTCAAGAAAAATAAATTGGTACATATAAATATATATTATACTTTTTATTAAACTAATAATCAAATTGATTAATATTATACAAAAGAATATTTTCAATTCTTTATTTAAATAAAAGCTACATAATTACCTAATATAATTAATATGACAATTAATAATTATGAATAATAAATATTTGATAACAATTGTTCACAAAAAAAAATATTTGATAACAATTTTGGCATCTTCTATTTTTTTGTTTAATTTTATATTATTAAAAGAAATTGAACAATCACATTAACCATATAATAAAAATATAGATTTTTTCTTATATGTTATATTTTCAATTTTTTTAAACGAATATAAATTACTAAAAATGGTAAAAGTATCACATTGAAAATTTCGTGATCAATGGTTTAAAATATTTTTTGTTCAAACAAGATACGATTTATCATAAATTGTAAGAATATGAAGTCTTATTAATAAATGTTTATAATATATATATATATTACTAAAATTAAATTATATACTATATAACATATATAAATATGTTAATTTCAAAATTTCCATGGAAAATTATTGAAATCATAATATTTCAATTTTGAAATTTGTATGGAAAAATCTCACATTAAAAGTTTTGTGATTAATGGTTTAAATTTTTGTCACAGCAAATATACAAATTTTAATAAATCATACTGAGTAGAAATTGTCAATAATAAATATTTATATTAAAATATACTATATATATATCTATGTCAATATCTCTAAAGTTTAATCATATACCATATAGGCATATAACATAATAAAATAAAATGATTGTTTTGATTTATTTATCAAAAACATGATTGTAAATAAACAAAAGGTATTAGTTTTGATTTATGTGCTTACTCTAAGGTATATACTTTTACGTATACACATTATTTTTTTAATTGGTAGTTTCTAATATGTTATTTGATCCTGACAATCCTATAAATACACTTCTTCAAATCGAAGTGATTTTTAATACTGGAAGCACTATTTATATATATATTATTTCTTTCATATTAAATAATTTAGTTTTGATATTTATTCCTAAATGTTTTTTAATGAAATATCATGACAATATTCAAATCACCTCCTTTTGAGTTTGTTCGAAGAATGATAGATTTGATCCTTTGTCCAATATTTTTTTCTCCATAATACCATATCTAGCTATTATAATTGTACGAATGAAATATTTGAACTATTTATTATAAGTTTTCTAGTTTATCGTTTAATAAATCAAACACTTCTTAGTTTATACTTATTTTACATATACTAGAATTTTAAAGTATTATATATTTTGTATCGGTATAATCTTAAGTAATTAAACCTCAAAAGTGTAGGTTAATCAAGTAAGTAATTTTTTGTTGTTCTAGAATTAGAATATTTTTTGACCAAACTAGTGAATATATACTAGATAGACATTCATATTTCGAGTCTTCACTATATTCTATGACAACTTGATATATTAGATTTGAACACTAACCTGTGAATATAGTTTGCCAGTGACTTTCTTTAAAATTTTGATTCTTATATATGTATCTGGAGTGAAACAAATTTTTACATACGTCTATCTTTTTAAATTAACACTTATGTAATTCACCAAATTCACAGAAGAAGTTATAAAAATAAACAAAACTCATATGAGTGGAAAAAAATGAGAGCAAAATAGAATTTTATAGAGGTGGAAAATGAAATCACTTATAGAGAGTCAATATTAAACAAACCGAGAGCAGAAAACATAATCTCCTTTCGTCATTTTACAATCGATGTGGTCTATCTGATTTTGGTGATTTGTGTCAGCCGCAAAACTTAATTTTTTTTTGTGCATATGAAGTCTTAAAAATATTAAAATGAGTTGTAATATGTTAACTCTTCAACAACGATTATACATTTAAGAGACCAACATTTGTATTCGTCATTTTACAATTGATAAAGATTGTAGTATTGCAAAATGTTAAAATCATTTAATGAATATAAGTATAAAAAATTCATTCCGCATGAGCGCGGATTATCATCTAGTTATATAGTATTAGTGATACAAGAAGTTATAAGGACCCCTTTTGTCTTTTTGTTTTATCTAATTATATATAAGACACAATTAACTGTTAACACTTAACAATATATAAACAAATTAAAATGCATAAACAAAGAGTAGAAGACGACAAAAAGTTGGGCACCCAAAGACTCAAGTATAGACAAAAATAAAAGTTTTCGGCAATAGCATGAATTTCATAGTAATCAGTCAATATTCAATAGCATGTAAATGTAATAATCGATCATCGACTTCAACAAGAAAAATAAACAAAATAACTCGCCTACATGAATGTTAGATGTTGAGAAACGGATCGATGACATAACTAAAGAAACAAGAACAAATTATCATCTAAACGAGTTTCCACATTCCTCATACAAGTATAACATTCTCTGGCGTAGCTCTTCGCATGTCAGTTTGTAATCATCTTTATTTCCCATTTGAAGATGCAAAGTGTAGAAGAGCCTTTCTCCATGAGACCTTGAAGATGAAACATCAACAAGAACAAACCCATCTTCTTCTAACCCACTCAACACATTAGATATCGAAAAGTTATGATTCTTGGACGATGAGATTTGGACCATCACTTCGTTGTCTCCAAGCTTAGTCGCAGAAATGGTCGAGACGTAACGTGCAACGGCCTTTGGGTGCGGCTCAACGTAATGTTCAATGTCTCTTTGACCTGATACTCGCACCAAGAGTTCTTCCTTCTTTTGTATTAGCTTCTTCACTTGCTCTTGTAGCTCTGGTATGTACTTCAAGCTCCGAGAAACCGTCTGAGGAATACTTAGCTTCTTCTGCAAGAAAGAAATTAAAGAAAAAGAGTTAACTCAATATTCTTCCTCTAAATGGTATAGATACATAGACAAGCTAGCGTATTATAAATATCACATCAAAATAATGTAATGAACAGCCCAATTATCTAATTATTGCTATTTGGTTTTGAGGTGAAACTGATTAGACGATATAGCGGAGTAGCTACTTACCGATTGATCAGAAGCTGGAAGACATGAACGAAGAGACGAGAACAAAGAGTTGATCTTCTTGCGACGGTCACGCTCACTAGCATTGTGATTAAGCTTCTTGGTCACGACCCCATTCCCCTCGGACGGAACAGAGACCCCCAACATTTCCTGAATCTCCTGATGATGTTCCACTCCATATGTCTCTGGTGCCGGACAATCAAGGAACGTAAAGTCGTCGAGGTTCTCTCCGACCAGGTAGTTACTCTCGTACTCTCCTGTCGAAGGCCACCCAAAGTTTGGGAACACTGGAGGGACTAATGCACACATTTTTGTTTGATTAATGACAAGTTCTAAGATTATGTTTTCTCTTGAAGCTGGGACTTCCCTGAACTATGGGTAAAGATATAATTGTAGAATATATTTATATCCGGATAACAAGATAAAATAAACAAATAAATCTCTAGTTAAATAAAATTTAAGAAACTATATAATAAGTGTTTCCGAAATGTTATACGACTCACCTATACTATAAAGAGAAATATTTGGATCTCAGAACGTAAGTGGGCACACGCCAGAGTCTATGTACCACGCGAGAACTATGTACAGTCACCATTAATAAGAATATTGCATGCATTAAGAGTACACTCATTTACATTAAAGAATATTGAAAGATGACTCAGCCTCAAGAAAGTGTTGGAGGCTCGTGGAAATCAGGTGGAAAAAGTTTTGGACAAACAATTCTAATGTTGTAAGCATATACATAAGCAAGTTGTAAGCATATACATAAGCATTTTATTTATTTGTTGACCCACCAAAAAAAAAGAAAACATTTGTTGAAAAATATATTAAATGTTAAATTCAATAAACAACAACAACGGTCGGTGATCTATAATGTAAAGGCATTATCGACCTAGGGTCAACTTCAATCATTACCTTTAAAACAAGTAAGCAAATTATGCTTCTCTGATTCAGACATCGGATTAATACATTTCAAGGAACATGTCAAAAATATTCCAAAATGGTAAAAATATGAATCAGTTTCCGGTCTCTCTATCTCTTAATTGGGCCTATTAAAACCCTTTAATGGGTTTAATTTAAACACGATTGTATATCTATTGAACCCCTCTGAATCAGTCGCCTGCACACTTGAATGTCCTTTGCAAGCTCAGGTGTCTTATCTCTCTCTCTTTCATGTAGCTGTTCTTCATCAAAAGTTTCGTCTTCTCAGGTTTAGCTTCAAACTAATGCTATACATGAATGTAATTTACTTTCTTTATGCAATGTGATTACTTTTCTGTATGTATTCATATCGACGTAGTACATTTGTGTTACCATCTTATTCTCTGCGAGGGTGAGGCCGTATGGGAACAAAGTAAAACAAGAGGAAGGAGAGACAAGAGAGGTACGATAAGGAAGAAGAGGAGCAACTATATTTGAGCATAGGAAAGTAAGAAACATGCATAAAAGTTATACCTGCAGAAGTATTTAATTATTGCAACTGTACATGGTACAGTGGATGCATCTACCATACAAGCATGTCTATTTTTAAATACAAGCAACAAACAAAAGACACTTAACTTACAAAACATGACTCCATACATTTAACAAACGGAATCACTCACTTGCGATCAAGAACCCATACGGCAGGCGTGAAAACGGACCCAAACCATATCTTACTGTAGATTTAGATACCGAAAGTACTTGTGTTATTAGAACGGTAATGCCAACCTACTTATACAATAAGAGAGTCGGCTCTTTGGCCTTATCATCAACGATCACTTCCTTAACAATAGGAGTGTTTATCTATATTTCTAATACTTATCACAAACTCTCGATCATTATCTCTAATATAGCATATCCACGCCAATACTTCCCCTCAAGTTGGAGAGTGAGGATTCACGATGCCCAACTTGGACACTAAATTTTGAAATGTAGCTCGTCCTAGCGCCTTAGTAAGAATGTCAGCAATCTGAGACTCTGTTCGGATGTGCTGAGTAACAATAGTGCCATCCTTAACCGCATCACGTACTGAATGACAATCGGACTCTATGTGCTTTGTGCGTTCATGGAAAACAGGATTCGACGCAATATGTATGGCTGCCTTACTATCACAGAAAAAAACGTGTTGGTTCTGTCTGTTCTGCGCCAAGATCTTTAAGGAGACGCTGGACCCATTTGATCTCACGGAGTGCTGCAGCCATTGATCTATATTCCGCCTCTGCAGATGAATGGGAAACCGTCTTCTGCTTCTTTGTTTTCCAGGAAATAGGAGAGCCACCAAGCATGACAACAAAGGCACTGAGAGAACGTCGAGACAAGGGACAAGCCCCCCAATCTGCATCACAATAAATTGTCAAAGGTATGTCAGGGTCAGCTTTAAGGATAATCCCTTGACCAGGTGTCCCTTTCAAGTAACGAACTACACGAAGAGCTGCCTGCCAGTGTTCTTCCCGTGGAGCTTTCATAAACTGAGAGAGAATGTTAATGGAATAACAGAGATCAGGACGTGTGTTGAGAAGATAAATGAGCCGTCCCATGAGCCTACGATACTTCTTTGGATCGGCCAGTAGTGGTCCTTTTGACTCAGCCAACTTATGATTCTGCTCCAGAGGCGTTAATGCAGGTTTGGAGCCAAGGTTGCCCGTATCAGTAACGATATCAAGACTGTACTTTCTTTGCAAAATAAAAATCCCCTCTGGCCCTCGGCTTATTTCAATGCCAAGGAAATATTTAAGTTTTCCCAAGACTTTCATCGCAAAGCACCTGCATAAATACTCCTTAAAACGCTGAAGCATATGAGCATCGTTTCCACAAATCACCAAGTCATCAACGTACACAAGAACTCGAAGCTCGATGCCTTTGCGGGAAAGTGAGAACAAGGAATGATCCTCCCGAGACTGAACAAAACCGAACTTAAGTAAGGCATCTGAAAGCTTCTTGAACCAACATCTTGGAGCCTGTTTCAATCCATAGAGTGACTTGCGAAGCTTACAAACTTTGTTGGGATGAGTGTGTCGAAAACCTGGTGGTAACTTCATGTAAACTTCCTCATCGAGATCACCATGGAGAAAAGCGTTACTAACGTCCATTTGATACACCTCCCACTGTTTAGCTGCTACCAAACGCAACAAGGATCGAACCGTAGTCATTTTGACTACCGGAGCAAAAGTTTCCTTGTAATCTTCTCCTTCCACTTGACTCTTACCATTGACCACAAGACGTGATTTATGTCGTTCGATCGTCCCGTCTGCATTAAACTTGATTTTAAACACCCAAAGACATCCGATGGCTTCTTTTCCAGGTGGCAAGTCAGTAATATCCCAAGTATGATTATCTTCCAACGCAACAATCTCTTTGCCCACAGAGTCTCTCCAAACTTTCAACTGCATTGCTTCTTTAAAATTTTTCGGCTCTGTTTCACTGGTAATAGAGACCAAGAAAGCACGATGTCCAGGAGAGAATTGATCATCAGTAATGTAATCCGACAAGGGGTAAAGAGAAGTACCTGAACCGTCAGAGGAAGTTGTAGTCGGCAGAGGCGTGAAGTGTGTATTACCATCTGGTGCGACGGTGACTTTGTAGAGATGATAATCTTGTAAAGCAACAGTCTTAGTCTTTTCACGCAAGCCTCTTCCAAGAGGTTCTGGTGCGACTTGTTCTGCTGGTAAAGTAGTCGTAGCAGGAGGTTGTTCTGACTGAACTGGTACTGATGGTGGAATGGTAGTCGTAGGAGGTTCACTTGTATCATTAGACTGCACTGTTTCAGAGGGTGTTACTTGTGCAGACTCAGTCGATTCTGTTGCAGGGACAGTAGGAGACACAGTTGCATCTGGCGGAGTGACTGGAGAGATAACACCGTTACTCCCCCTGTCGTCAGACGGCACCAGCACCCAATCATCATCAGTGGGAACTGGATTTGGTCGTAGAGATGGAGTCATCTTAGGCTCAGCGTAAGGAAAAATGTCCTCTCGAAAGATGACGTCTCGAGAAATAATGAACTCATCACGATCGATATCATAAACCTTCCAACCTTTCTTTCCAAACTGATATCCCACAAACACACAGAGGCGACTACGTTGACCAAATTTATCTTTGTCTCGAGCCATCCTATGCGTGTAACAAGCAGAGCCAAACACTCGCAAGGTGTTATAGTCTGGTTTCACACCATGAAGTACTTCATACGGAGAACGCCCATGGTGAATAGCAGTGGGTGTTCGATTGATCACATGAGCCGCTGTTAGCACCGCCTCTCCCCAGAACTTAATGGGAAGACTTGCTTGGAACATAAGAGACCGAGCAACATTGAGGATGTGTCTATGTTTTCTTTCGACGCGTCCATTTTGCTGTGGTGTTCCAACGCAAGAAGTCTGATGAACTATGCCGTTATCTTTGAAGTAAGAAGAAACAACCATGAACTCAGTCCCATTATCACTGCAGACCATACGAACTGGCTTATTAAACTGTTTATCTGCGTATTGTATGAACCTTTTAAGAGTGGTTTGGACTTCTGATTTTTCTAAAAGAAGGAACGTCCAGACTGCTCGTGAGAAATCGTCCACAATTGTCAAAAAATAAACAGCACCGCATGATGAAGGGATTCTATACGGACCCCAGACGTCAAGATGAATGAGAGAAAAACAATCTGTTGTTTTATTCATACTGTCATATAAAATCTCACGAGTTTGCTTGGCTCTAAAACAAGTGTCACAATGACTGGAGCCAGCTGATTTAGAAGAAATAAAAACCAAATCCGAAAGCACAGTAAAAGAAGGATGTCCCAATCGCCGATGCCACAGAACTTGATCTGAACTGAGAGAAGCTCGATGACTCTTTGCTGAAACAACCTCCGTCAAGTAATACACACCGTCACGCTCCTTACCGGTTCCAATCAAAGTCCTCGAAAAACGGTCATGTATTACACAAATAGAGTCAGTAAACAATGCCAAGCAATTTGTTTGCTTCAGAAGCTTTGCAACTGAGATAAGAGTGCATTTCAAGTCAGGTACGTATAAGACTTGATGTAAAACAAGCTTCTCAGATAATCGTAAAGAACCCATCCGAACAGCAAGTGTTCTGTTGCTATCTGCAAACGCTACAGAACAGGGTGGTATGATCTCGTCTTCAGTCAAAAGTGACTGATCTCCAGTCATGTGGTGCGACGCACCTGTGTCGAGAATTACTTCACCAAAATGTTTCTTACCACAGAGCTTATCAGTCGCAGGAGCAGGAGCACTTGCAGCATTCGCTTTTGTCTGAAGGATCTGACTGAGTGCTCTAAGCTGATCAGGTGTGAATTCCGCAAATGAAGAGGTGTTGGAGCTGGTTGCGTGAGCGTTGCTTACTTGTCCACGACCACGACCGCCAGAGCCTCGGCCTCCTCTGCCTCTGGATCCACTACTCTGTCCTCGTCCAGCATTGCGCTCAGTGTACCATTCCGGGTACCCCACTAACTGCCAACAATCCCGTTTCTCGTGTCCTGTTCTGCCGCAATGAGAACACAACATCCGAGATCTCAGAATGGTATTTTCTGGTTTGCTTGACGCATCATTTGAAGTTGTTGAGCTGTTTTGTCGAGTCACAAAACCAACCGCTTCTTGCTGCTGATCACGAACTCGTGTTGCTGCAAGTCTCTGTTCTTCTCGGATAATCTTGTTGTAAATCTCACCAAGAGATGGAAGAGGATCAAGACCAATTATGTTTGTGCACATGCTACCAAAACGTGAGTCATCTAGCCCCATCACGAACTGATGAATCCTTTCCTGATCTCTTTCTTTGGCCATCGCTGTAGCCGCTCCACAGGAGCACACGTGAACTGGTTGATAGACCTGCAATTCCTCCCAAAGTGCAGACAATTTGCCAAAGTAGTCTAGCACAGACTGTCCTTCTTGCCGACACGAGGCGAGTTTTGCCTTTAACTGATGAACACGCACTGTGTTCCCAACGGAGAAACGTTGCTTGAGATCTTCCCAAAGCTGATGTGCGTCGGTGATGTAAGTAACAGTCGATCGCACCTTTGACTCTATAGAGGTACGGATCCACCCCACAATCATAGAGTTAACTGTCAACCAGTTCTCCAAGTCGACGCTTCCTGCGTCTGGTTTCTCCAAGGTTCCGGTGATGAAACCTAATTTTCTTTTGGCCTGGAGAGCGTTCAACATCTCTGAAGACCATTCATTGTAATTTCTCCATTCAACAGAACGGAAGTAATCGCGGTGCCAGGATTATCGGAGCCGTACAACGTATAAGGTGAGACACGTTCATCCTTCTTCACAACTTGCAAATCTGCCATAACATGTTTCGCACGGAACACACGAGAAATTTATTTTGAGTCAGAGTTTTAAGGATCTCTGCTCTGATACCATGTAGATTTAGATATCGAAAGTACTTGTGTTATTAGAACGGCAATGCCAACCTACTTATACAATAAGAGAGTCGGCTCTTTGGCCTTATCATCAACGATCACTTCCTTAACAATAGGAGTGTTTATCTATATTTCTAATACTTATCACAAACTCTCGATCATTATCTCTAATATAGCATATCCACGCCAATACTTACCATCATCTCTCTCATAAGCCTCACTCACATACTGCATCGTTTTCCCTTCTTTGTCCTCAAGTATCTCAACTATCTCCCCCGTCTCCCCGGATATTTTCACGGCGACCCCATGCAGCTTAAACCCGTTCACTAACCCAATCAATAACTCTAACTTCACCGTCTTTTCGACCAACTTCCCTAACCACTGATTATTCACAACCAATCGTCCTAGTAAGTTTTTCTTACAGTGTATACCAATCCAAAAATCACCAGTGGGTGTCAAACGGATGTTGTCAGGATAACCAGGAACCTTGGCGAAGATATCATGAGTCCCGGCTTTAGGACCTTTAATCCAATATCGATGGACAAGGCCAGTGGCAGACTCACATGAGACTAAGATTGTCCATGACAACCTTGGCCTCTTTCGTCTTCTTATTGTATCTGATCACTCTTCCTGGCCGCTCACCGTTGACAATCACGTAAAATACATCCCTGACCAACAAAAATTACAGTTAGATTTAAAATTTAGATTGTTCAAACGCTAATTTTTCGAGAATTTAGGTATACATTAAACTTTGTTAAAATGCAACCGGAAACAGCCTACAACTTCTATCAATTTATTTTTTATTTATAAATTGAAAAAGAAAAAATAAAAACTACTAAAGATTGTGTTTCATTGGAGAAAAAAAAACAGATTAAAACGTTAAGTAAAGCTTAAACATTAGGTAAAACAATATGTTAGGTAAAACATTTCGAAAATTGGTTGATCCTAAGTGCATATATATAAGTTTGGTAAAGCCTAAAACATACCTGAATGATACTTGTCACTACTGTCATTGAAGTAGAAGACATCATCCTCTTCGTCAATATCCATCGGGTTCGCAAACATTACTTTGCGACCTTCAGCCTGGTCCACTACCAACTCAGCCAAGCCTCCTTCTGGCCCAACCTTCATGACCCCGAGGTAACCATCACAGATGTACAAGTCTCCTGTTTTCTTCTCGAAACTAAGACTACTAAGTCCTAGTGGCCTTCCACATGTAGGTACTACTTCATGCCGTGAACAGTTCCGTCTACTTACAACATGGATAAATACATCATCCCCTATATATTATTTGAGAAGCATTACAACTTCTTTTTGTAGTCACGTGTCATCATTACGATGATTCTTAAAATCATTAGAAAATTATGTTGGTCCATCTAATTATATAATAAGTTTTTTATTAAACTAACATAAATTCATTATTATTGTACTTTATTATTTCCTTAAATAAAATTTACAGAATTGCCTAATGTGGCTAAAATATATATGACAATTAATGATTTTGAATAATAAAGATTTGATAAAAAAAATTAGTGTATCTTCTATCATATTTGTTTAATTTAAAACTATTAAATAAATTAAATAACCACAATAACCATATAATAAAAATTTAGATTTTTCTGTATATGTTATATTTTGAATTTTTAAAAACACCTATAAATGACTAAAACTGTTAAAAGCCTCACATTCAAATTTTGTGATCCATAGTTTAAAATTTTTGTTATGAAAAAATACAAATGATTACAAAATTATATAACTAAAAATTCTAATTTAATTAATTATATTAATATATATATATATGATAAATTAAATTATAGACCACATAAAATACATAAATATTTTAGTTTCAAAATTTACTTTGAACAATTGTTTTGATAACAGTTTTGAACGAACATTGACAACTTATTTTTAAAAATATAAATTACTAAAACTATTAATCCCACAATAAAAATTTTGTTATCAGTAATTTAAAAAATTTTCTATAAAAGATACAAATGATCAAAAAATATATGAGTAGAAATCATCATTTAATAGACATTAATATTAAAAGTATACTAAAATACACTATGTATGTTAGTATCATTTAAATTTAATTACATGTCCTATCAATTATAAAAAAAAATATTTTTTGGATTAATAAAACTGATTTATATGTTCACACCAATTTAATTATATATCTAATAGTTACAAACTTTTAATTATTCAATATATATTTATTATTTTATAATATGTAAAAAAATTTAATACATAAAATAATTTATATATATAATGTTCATCTTGCGCAATGCGCGGATCTTAACCTAGTTGTTATTATTAAAGAAACTTCCATAGTGTAAACTGTAAACATATGTATACTGTTTTCCCGCACATGCGATCTTTTACGAATACTTATCAATTTATATTTAAATAATTCAAAAATTAACATAATAAAGTATTATTAATGTTTTCAAAAAGTTATCAAACATCAAATCATTATATATAACAAGTTTTTTCACTAAAATATATATGCTTATTATTGTGTTAATTTTTTTAAATCACTCACATATTAGAAATATTTTAGAAATATCTTTATACAAACGTTTTTGCTTGATTAATATTTAATTATAAATTATTTGATATTTTAATTTTAATTTTTGTTTGTAACAGAAAATAGTATTTCTAGATAACAACACAATATATAAGAATTATCTTTTTAAACATGTATTTTTAGTTTTGAAAATTTTATTAAATTAATTTATAATCAATCATCTAATATACCATTGAAATATAATACTACTAATATAAAATTCGTTTTCATTATATATAAAATTTAATAATCGAAAATCACTTTGCAAAATAATAGTATAAATATATAAAAAATTTCTTTCTAATTTTATTGGGCAGAAGGAAAAAATATGAAAAGGCTCCAAAACAATACAGTAAAATCCTCATAGTCATCTAAAGAAAACAAAATAAATAATTAAACAAATTGTTTTGTTTGCTTAAATTATTTGGTCACTATGCATGTGGTTGTACGCTCTAATAAACGTTGTAAGAACCTGTGAGGAGATGTGTATGTTGGAACTCGTTTTTCACAAAGTGGTGCGGACTATTTTTCGATGGGCTTTTTGATGGAGATGTCTGTCGGAAAGATTGGAATTTAGGCACGATGTAATCGTCACCGTGAACACTATGCATTAGTGTATTTGTTGGTCAAAATCAGAGTTGTGTTGAATGAGAAATGAAGGTCCAAAGTGATTGATATGCAAAATTTATAAAGCTTTTTAATTTGGATAAATATAAAATATTTAGCAAGTGATTCACTTTGGATATTTGGGTTAGAATTTGAATTTAAATTTGTTAATGAGACATTATGTCAATTAACTTATTTATTCTTATTCATAATAATTTTTATATGTTTATTTAAATATAAAAATTATAAACCCAAGCAAGTATATTAAAGTTTGTTGACTTGGTCAAAAACCATAATGTTACTTTGCAAAGTTAACGTACGTGAGTCATGGAGATCAATTCCATTTATCACAATTGATTCATACGTTTGCTGACTCCATTAATTTCATAACGTGTACTAATCTCTTTATGTTATAAATAAGAGAGCACTTGTGTAGTGTAAGACACAGAGAAAACATACAATCCTCCATATTTCTTTTATCTTTTTATTTGATTTTCTTTTGAGTCTGAGAGTATACACAAAACTAATTTCGTTAGGCTTCTGATAGAGGGACGCAAATCAGAAGATTTTTTGTAGATGTATCTTAGGACTCATTACGTTATCAAACCGTCGCACTACGAGACATATTTTGAGTTAAGAAAAGAGATAATATCTCGCCTCTGCAGTTGAATTATCATTTTTCTTAATCTTTGGTATACTTTTATAAATTTTATTCTTTACGACATTCAGTTTTCCGTAGTTTATATAATACAGTCCTATCAGTGTATGCGAACTCAACCCAACCGAGACCATCTCCACGCCACTTGAGAATACGGCCATCCACAACAGCAGCATAAGGACCTCCCCCTTGCGGATCCCACTCAATGCTCTCTGGTCCATCGACAGGAAGTGGTATGGTCTTAGCCATCGACAATACATTTTTGGTGCCGTTCAAAGAAGAAATATAAATATAATAATATTTCACAATTTTCAAAATATGATTTTATTTTATTTTTAAAGTTATATAATTTTAATTACAAACACAATTCTTCAAAACTTTATGCAATTTTAAAAAAAAATGTAATTTCTAATCCTTATACCTTTAGTTTCTTTTAATATCTAAAATTTTTATACATATTATTTAGTTTACGTTTTGATAATTTTATACCTGAAAAAATTTTCTCTTGATTTTTAGAATTTGATTTGATATATTTTAACCAAAACAAATAGATAAAAAACTTTTCCAAGAATATAATTTTAAATATGCACATATATATTATTAAATGTAAATTTAAATAAAAATTATTTTTAATCTTAATTTTACATTAATTTAAATTTAAAATTAAATATTATAACAAATAATAAAATTTAAAAATTAGCAAATTTTTGTTCTAAATATAATTTAAATTTTAAAATTTTTATTTCTGTACATGGTGAAAGAAAACACCTAGTAATATTGTAATTTCATAGCAACTATAATTTGGTTTCTCGCCTCCTTCACATACAAATAAGAGATCGGATCTTGACAGACAAACCATTCGGCATTGCCAACTACGATGCCGCAATGGCTGAGTTAAGATCCCCACTCTCCCTTTGTTGATACGCCACTTCTCCGTTCACCACCAACTCCTCTTCAAGCCGATCACGACACTTCCAACGGTTCGGTATTATCAAAGCTCCAAACTTTCCAATGTATTCGGTTTATTATTGGTTAACTTATAATTGTTGACTAGGATAAGATCCACGCTTTGCGTGGAGTGAGACATGTATAAAAATCATATATTCAAAGTAGGGTTGTTCAATCTAGACTTTGGTCTGCTCTCAGCTCAGTTTTTTGATATTTTGGTTTATAAAAATTAGATACCATATTAAAATCATATATGTTTTGGTTTGGTTCAATTTATATACTGTCGGTTTTTGGTTTATTCAATTTTAGTCTCGCATGGTTTGGTTTTTTGATATATTGGTTTATAAAAATTTGATACCATATTAAAATCATATTTATTTTGGTTTGGTCGGTTTGTTTATTATCGATTTTTGGTTTATATCAAAAAAACTTAAACTATATTTATCCTTTATTATATTTTTTCAATTTAATTTTGTATGATTAAAAATTAATTTTATTAAATACTACTCTAAATTTTAAATATAATTCTTTTCTATTATATTTAACTATTAAAACTAATTGTTAAATAATTTATAGTTATTATAGATTCACAAGAAGAAAAGAAAAATGATTAGTAATATACTAAATTTAAAACAAATTTAATTATTCAAATTAACATCTTAAATATTAAGATCAAATAAATAAAATAAACTACATGTGTATAATTATATTATGTAATTTACATAAAATTATACTATTACATTTTAATTAATCAGTTTATTCGGTTTATATGGTTTGATCGATTTATATACTGAAACCATATCTATACACCACTGTTTCTAGAAATAGCATCTATTCGATTTATACTGTGTTACCAAATCAAACTATAGTAGTATAGTCTTATGTAAATTATTATACATCAAAATGTTGTCGCCGATAGACATATGATTACATCGAATGATGATGATATCGATCGAATGATGATGATATCGTTGGAGTACATCCAATAATTTATATAAGATAATTAGTTAGGTTAAGGTGAAGGTATAATAGCATTAACTGTCGCAACCTAATAATTATTTCTTTTCTTAGTTACCGTGATTTTTTGGGCAGTAACTTGGAGCCAAAGTTTGTTTAGTATTCAATATAAATTTCCATATATAGGTCATACAGAATTGTGTGTCAAGCAAATTTATTCGATGTATAGTGCTGGCAATTGGGTTGTACCGATCCACCTTGTCCCGCCCCACCGCAGTACACGGTCAATACGGGTCTTAGCGGTACAGGTCCGCGCAGGATGCGGTCTTTAGAAGTGCTGCCCAATCCCGACCCGCAACTTGCACAAGCCTTGGTGGTACATGCCCGCGGGACTCCGATCTTCATCAACACCTGTGCATATTACCTACAAGAAGAAGAGACCAATAGAGATGAGAACACAACATAAGTCCTCCTTCTATGAATCCGTTAAACACAATGATGCTCAGCCTAAGCATTGAGAATCGTAGGAATGGAGCAGAGCTGAGAAATGGAGCAGATAGAACAAGACAAGCTTACACAAAAACATAAAAACAATAACCAGAAACAAAACAAACATCACCGAAGCTTACACATTAAAACGATCTCCATGTTCTCAAGCTTATTTTCAAGTCTCATCAATATCATCGCCTGACAGTTTCTTCCATCCATTAGGACCCACGTTGTACACTGATCCTATGACAAGAGACGAGTATTATTATATGAGCCAAATATTTAGTATCTTGAAAGTTTGGTATCACATATGAGACAAATAACCGCTAGAGACACGCCGACACCACCACTGGCTCCATCACGGAATGTCGCATGGTAGATTGATCTCCTTGCTACGACACAAGCTTCTTCAACTGACAGCAGCTTCCTCTTGTTTGCCATCTCATGTACACAGGCACTTGGATAGACAAATAAATCAAGAGATTAGCCATAGTTTCATCACAATGAAAACTTCAAAAATAAGTTCGATATATTAACTGATGTTTTAAGCAAAAAAGAAGAAAAAAACCTTACCGAAGTATATATTTTTTTCTCATTGAAGTTCCTTTGCTCCAGATCGAAGACAAAGACAACACGAGAAGCAAGAGTGGAGCTTGAATCGTCGTCGCCGGAGCACAAGAACCACTGTCGGAGCTTTGTCGGTGATCCAAACTTCTTTTGCTTTTTCGGTGAGCCTCGGATATCGAAAACGTAGGTACCACAAGAACCACCGTCGGAGCTCAAACGCCATCACCGGATCTTCCACAAGAACCATTGTCGGCAAAGATCTCACCCTTCTCGTTTTTTTATCAGGTGAAGAGACGACTGGAGAGAATGATGCCGTTCCTCAATTTCCCGCAGGCTCATTTGGACCATCCCGCGCGAGGCCCATCCCGCACAGTCCCTATCCCGCTAGGCCCACTAAGAAAATGGGCCTGAATCTTAATGCCCAATCCTGCTCCGCTGCAGAGCTTAACGGGCCCGGCCCGCGGGCAATCCTTCAAATTGCCATCTCTATCAATGTATATAATAGTTATTTGATTAAGCTTTATATATTTATTTTTTTCTTTAATAGATAAAAAATAATATATATACCTACCTAAGTCACACTAATTCTAAAAGTATGTAACACCGGTTAATGAAGATTTGTTTTTCGTTATAAAATTAATATTTCGAAATTATTTGATTGATTTATGGTTCGGTTAAATTGAAATTTCAATGCCACATTACCAAAATCAACAGTGTTTAAACCGTATATTAATTGTAGAGCCCACTTATATTGTTTTGAAATATATTTCATTGTTCTATAGTTGGATATATAACAATCAATGATCCACTCATTCCATATTATACAATTTTCATTGTTTACTACTTGGTTTAATAAAGAAATTAGAAAAGTTACTATTGAATAAAACACAATCACTTCTAAGTCGTTCTATGATTTGGTTAAAGAAAACATTGACATCTAAAGAACTTATACCACATTGTCTCTGAAATCTAAAACCTATAACACATCATATTGTCTCTGATATCGTGAAGATAAGTTTGACCGTTAAAGAACCTATAACATCCGTTGGTATGTGTCGAGTTTCGAACAAAACATTACTCCAAAATTATTTGAGACAACTTGGTATACATAATGGTGAAAAACCTTTATTGAAGAACTTTACTCATTGTAAAAATAACTCTTTTTTTTTTTTGAACAACCTCATTGTAAAAATAACTCATTATAAAAAACTGAGTGGGAAGAATCATATGTGGGAATGCTTTTACACTATATTTGATATGAAAGTTTTGGAGTTTAATGACGTTCTGATGTGGTAAACACTGAATTACTTAGTTGCATTGCTTCTCTGATCCCCATGGATTCATTTCGTGAGTTGATTTAAGTGTTTTACCACATACTAATTAACCTGATGTGCACAATAACACAAATTAATGGTATGTCGATGTAGCACTTCAGGATCGAATCTATAGAGACCAATGGTTACACAACGATTCTTCGAGAGTAGAGTTAAGCTAAGACGAAACAAAGAGAAGTTTGTTTCCTAAAGCTAAGCAGGAATGTAAATATGCAGAAGATGCAATGTAAAAGCAGCATTGGGTAACAGGAGAATCTCAGGGGTTCAGGCAAGCAGATCAAGATGGATTGCGAGGGAAATAATTAAGCAAAGTCTCGAACTCAGAACACAACTTTATAATTTTTCCACTCTCGTGGATCCGATTACTATATTTAACAACCCAATGAACTAACTCTACTTGAACTTAGGATGCTAAACATGCATTAATAAATAAGTTCTCGTATGTTCAAAAAGCTCCCTAACATCAACTCTCGTTGGTTAGGTTACTTTGCTCATCTAAGTTCTTTCACACCTTTCATCGAACACCTCTAGAACATGAAACAACCTAAGTTCATGAACTAGGTAGCTAGTCAAGTTCAAGCAATAAAAACAACTATAGACGAAGAATCATAAGATAAATTCCCGAAGATAACAATCCTAATCTACCAACCGTGAGATCCCCTTAGGAACCCTAGAACCCAATTGCGGATATTGAAGAAAATAAAGAGAAATAAAACATGATTATATACAAACAACAACAGAGTTCAAGAGATTTCTCTCAAAGAAAAACTTTCTGTCTATAAAATCTGCAACAAACTAAGGAAAAAAAATAATGTTTAGAAGATAAGATAAAAGGTAGATAATGTCTTCGGCCTTAACACACACATATATAGGCCCTTAAAAATTAGGTCAAATGTCAAACGCAAACGCTATTTTTCTGCGGCTGCGTTTTCAAACGCGCGTTTAGCGCAAATCAGCTGGAGCTTCTTCTCGTGTCTGCCATGTCTGCGCCTCACCTACAGCTTCGTTGCGTCTCGTCTCTTTCACTAACGGCTTTCTTGAATGGAGCCGTCGTGTGCCATCTCTGCTCGCCACCATCACCTCTCCATCGCTCGATTGGAGACATACGGAATGAGGCTCAGGTACATCGATCGATTTGTCATGCTCGGGCTGGAAGGTCGTGGCTTGAACCGAGAACACCGGATCGAGCTTCCTTGGTCTCCATCTTCATCGCTTTCAGCTTCACGAGTAGAGATGGCATTTTGACCGCAGCCCGCGGGCCTGGCCCGTACAAGACCCATGCGGGGCGGATTTGGGTAAAGGTAATCGAAGCCCATTTAAAAGCGGGTCTCGCGGGTAAGTGTCATGCGGGTTTGGGCTTTTGCGGTCTACGCTCAGCGGGTCTTGCGGGGTCGACATAACCCGCGACCACTTCCTCATTTGCTGTCTTTACACCTGAAAAAAAAGAGTCAAGAGACGAAAATGGCGATCAGGGTTCTCTACAGCACGACTCCACCAACGAGCACCAGAGGAGCAGCACCACCAACCGATTCTTCTTCTCCTCGACTAAGACCACCATCAGAGCTTCTCTCCATCTTCTTTCCACCACCACTGGAGCTTCTCTCCTTCCTCGAGCTTCCACTGGAACTCTCCATCTCCTCGTCCGAAGCAAGTTGCACCGTGCAACAACAACAACAACAACATCTTCTCAAGCTCACCCCAATGAAACATCATGTTTTGCATACCCGCGGGCCAGCCCGCAATGTCCTATGTAGTAAGCGGGGCGGGTTTGGGCAGAGGTTTAAGTACCGCGGGTCACGGCGGGCTTACCCGCAAAGAACCGCCGGAGAGAGAGACCGCAGTGGGGCGGGCCAATGCGGGGCGGGTGGTACCAAATGCCATCTCTATTCACGAGATATCGTTTGCAGAAAGCTAAACTTTGTGGTTTATTCACAAATGGTCCCTGAAGTTTTGTCTCTTTAGATTTGGACCCCGCGACTTCTATCTGAGAGGATTAGACCCCCGTTTTTACCCCCAAAATTCATAATTTTCATTCCAGCCCCTATGTATGCAATATGTACATATGCAACTCCTAATAACTCCTAAATGCAATATTTAAATATTAAAATGACTAAAACCCAATGATATAAATTGAGAAATATGAGACTCATCATGAGTTTGATCAATTGAAAATTATAAGATTGTTTGGCTTTTATCCTGCAGATTTTAGTCCTATTGAGCGGATGACTCTTGAACATCAACTTGGTTTCTATATTGATAACATCTGTGAAGCTGAAAGATTTTCTAAGCTGAAAGATCTTGGAAATCTTGCATGTATGATGGTAGAGACAAATAACATCTTTCACATCGTCTAGTTTATTGTCTTTTAACTAGATTTGACTTTACTTGTTGCCACCACTACAATTGAAAAATGTTCTTCTGTGATGAAGATAGTGAAGACTAGCTTGTGAAATTGTATAAGTAATCTGTTTTTAAATGATTGTGTTTTTGTTTTGTTGAAAATAGTTATTTGATAAAGTAACAAACATAGTTGTGATAAAAAATACAAAAATATAGAATCTCGTAGGACAAATTTGTAAGCTGTTATATCTTTATTTCAAAAAAATTATTTTATAAATGATATTGTCCGCCCGGTAGAAAATAGTTCTAGATCCGCCCCAGCAGTCCTGTCTCTCCAGAGAGTTTGACAACAATTCCATGAGGTTTCCCTCCATTAATGAGATGAATCGCACTCTCCACCTTCAACGTCTTGTTCGAAAAACTTTTCAAACCAGAGAGTGACTCCGAAACACACGAGTGAACAAACTGTCTTTGGAATGCAATGCGACCCTTAAATCTCCCATAGGTGTGCGCCGGATATTGTCCATAGGACCCGGGATCTTTGTGAAAACCTCGTTGGCCCAGCTTTTGGATCCTTGACCTTGACCCATATTCTATGGATAGTATTTGTAACACTTTCACATGTGAGAGTACAAACTATCTAAACCATTGGGTAAATGAAGTTTGTCCATTACTATTACCAAAAAAAAAAGTTTGTCCATCACAACTGTGGCCTCTTTCTTCTTCATATCGTATCTAATAACCCTTGCCGTCTTCTCCCCGGACATGAATACGTAGATTACGTGCCTGTCCAACAAAACAAACGTAACATTCTTAACATTTGCACCAAAAAACACATACATACACATGATAGTTACATAATGACTTAAAGGTTTCACTACAAGAAAAATGAGTTTTGATAGCAGTACGGGATAGCGTTTTTTGCTTTTCTGCTATGGTTGACATACCGCTTAATTTTAGATAGCGTTTGTATATTTGGAAACGCTATGATAAAGTAGTTTATTTAAAAACGCTATGATAGCATATCTTTAATAGCAAAATATAATAAAACGCTATATTTGGCTTTTTGAATCCCTAAACCCTAAACAAGTTTTTGAACCCTAAACTCTAAACACAAACTTAAAACTCTAATATTTTCATATTATAACTTCAAATCTTAAACCTAAACTCAATTTTTTCTTAATCTTAATATATAACTTTCAAACACATAAACCTTAAATCTCCTATCAAACTCTATACCCTAAAATTTCAGCATAAACCATACATCCACTAATATATAAACTTCAAATTTAAATTTAAACTTTAACCACAAATATTAAGTGTACTCTTTAAATCCAATGTTTCTTAAACTCATAACATAAAATCTTACATATAAATCATAAACTCCAAACTCCAAACTCTAAACTCATAAACATAAACACTAAGATGCAATTTTGAAATTTTAATTATATAAATTTAGTCATAACTACAAGCACGTAAGCATTATTTAAGACTTAGAAACTTGAAACATAATCATTTAAATATTCATATGTTTTAAATTTTTTAAATTAAAATACATGTATAAATAACCAAAAACAATACAAGTTCCTTTTTAGTGTGCAAGAATGATGAAGAGTTCTTATTGGTCAGAATTTTAAGCACATGGATCACCTCTTCATCCGTTGGATGAGATTAAATCCGACGGTTCAGGTCTGTTCTTTTTCTTTTTCAGATTTGTAGATCTTTCATCTTCTCTTTCTAAAAAATTATCAATCTCTCTTCTATCTTCTCCTTCCTTACGACCATCTCTGTTTCTATTCAATCCTCTTTTTTTTTTTGGTTTTAAGATTGATAAAGTTCATGTGTTGGCTTCTCATTTTCTAATTGTGTTTGTGTTGGATTCTTTTGTAGGGAAAGGAAGCCAACGAAATCAACAACATCTTGCGACGGAGCCCGAGATCTGAAGAAGCCGTGGTGTGGAGATGGCAGAAGAAGCTACAGGTGGTGGTGGAGGTGGAACCCAGAAAGAAGAAGAAGAAGATAGGCGGAGAAGAAGAGAAGACAGAGACGTGAGGAGGGCTTCGTTGACACACCGGATCTGAAGTAGTTCCATGGAGATGGCAGAGAAAGCTAGTCGTGGTGGTGGAGGAGAAGGAGAGAAGACCGAGACGCGAGAGCTTGGTCGACACAGCAATGGAGGAGGACGGCGACGACAAATGGAGGAGGAGGACGACGGGATGTATACGGCGTTGTGGCCCGTTCATGGAGGCATAGACTAGGTTTTTCTGTTAGGTTTAGCTTTTATTTTGTTAAAAAAAAATTGTTAAGTTTGGTTTATTTGGTGTACCGGTCTTTAATTTTGTAACCAATTTCGATTTATAAATATCTTTTAAAATTTTTTATTATTTTTTTTTATTTTTAGTAAGGTAAATAATAACAATAAAAAAACGTTATAAAAAAATATTTAATTGCTTGCAATAAAACGCTATTGTTTGTCGCAATATAATAGCAATGCAAAAAACTGCTATCTAATGTACTTGACCTATTATGACGGGCGATGATACAGCGTTTCTAAAACCGCTATCGTATCGTTAGATAGCGTTTTCCGTCCGCTAATAAAACCCATTTTTCTTGTAGTGTTTTACAAATGATCAATGGAGCATGTGCACCAAAACAAATTATTTATATTGTAATTTTCGTGTCAAATAACAAATAAATTCTGTTAGAATAGGTGAAAACGTTGTATTTTGCAAGTGCACCCATAACAACCCAAGTTCGAATGCACCTTTCGACTGTTTCCATTTTATAATCGACACTTCACCCAATAAATAAATATTCTGGATTCAACCAGTAAGTATATATGTTCAAAATCACGTTTAGATCTATTAGCTACATCACATTATGGTTCCCCAATGCTCTACTAATATATTTTACAAATTATTATTTATTTATTATCCGCTTTTCACGTTTGCTAATGTTACCAACCAAAGAAAATATTAAGACCGTAAATGTAAATAAATGAAGGTGTAGTTTTAATTACTCGAAGTGATTTGTATCGCTGCTAACACTGAGATAGAAGACGTCTGCTTGATATATATTCATTTGGTACGCAAACATGACCTTGGGACCATCGGCTTCATCAACAACTAACTCGGCCAAGCCTCCTTCTGGTCCAACCTTCATGAGTTATGACCCCAAAGTAACCATCACAAAAGTAGTAATCTCAGGTTTTCTTATGGAAGCTAAGTCCCAATGGTCTCCCACAACTTGGAACTACTTTATGCCTCGAACAATGATCTCTTTACTGACCAAAAAGAAAACGGGTCACATTCAGAAGGAAGGTTAATGAAAATCAATGTTCTAATAAATCAATTTTAAAATGATCGTTCATAAACAAAATGATTCTTAGACTATTTTTAAAATCGGTTTAGATAAGGTTTAGGTGTTTATTTAGACACTAATCCACTATAAACGCTTAATTAACACATAGTGATTTGTTGAACATTAATGAAAAATTCATTGGACCAGTAAACATGGAATAATGATAACATAGGAAGGTTGGCACTTTTTTTTGTTAGGATTGAACATGTGAGGAGAAGTGTACGTGAACTCAACCCAGCCTAGCTCTTTGCCTCGCCATTTAAGGATGTGACCGTATGTGACTCCTAGATAAGGGCCTTCACCTTGTAAATCAAACTCTAAACTCTCTGGTCCATCGCCACGGAGAGGAATTGTCTTAGTCACTTGGAGAACGTCTTTCGTGCCCTTTAGGTGGTCCAACACATGTGATTGATGGCCAGAAGAAATAACAAATGATGGATAAGACAACCGAAATTCTCTATACAGTTTTTACAACACTTGACAATCGAGCTTTATATGTAAACTTAAGGAAAATTTAGAATATAGTTATTTAAAATAGAAAAAGATACTTATATAAGGGCTTATTGATGAGATAGCCATTTTTGAGTGTCAAATTAAGGAACTAGCAATGATTTTGACATAATTCATTGTTAAGCTTTTTGGTTTCTTTCTACCCGCTTATACCCTTTAACACAGCAAGTTGTCGGTTTCAGTTGTAAGTGAGAGTAGATGACATCATTTTTCATTTTTTGTGGTGCATATCAAAACTTAAACATTCTATTCCATAACACCAAAATATCATAAGACATCAACTCCATCTAAACCTATAAAATCTAGATATTAAACATTATCTCAATTCCAACTCAACCCCTAAATTAAATCATAAATGTTAATCAGTAAAACTTAAACCTAAAAATAAGCCATGAACCCAAATATAAAATCTAAACCCAAATAGAATGTAACAAAATAAATAACATAGTACAAATGGTGAAATTATGAAATGTCTATGATTGCATGAAAGATGTTAAGATGATTTCAACCATACTTTTTCACCTTATAAATACTAAATCCTAAATTATAATCTCTAAACCCTAATCCAAATGTAAACCCTAAACCCAAATATCAAAATGTATTTATAAACAAAATAGAACATTAGACCCTAAATCCTAATCAATAAACCATAAACCTAAATATAAACCATTAACCCCAATACAAACTCTAAACCCAAATAGAATGGAACATAACAAATAACATAGTACAAATGATGAAATTATGAAATGTCTATGATTGCACTAAGAAGTTAATGATGATTTCAACCATACTCACTCACCTTATAAATACTAAACCCTAAATTCTAATCACTAAACCCTAATCCAAATGTAAACCCTAAACCTAAATATAAACCATTAAGCCAAATATAAATTCTAAATCCAAATAGAATGGAACATAATAAATAACATAATACCAATGGTGAAATTATGAAATGTGTATGATTGCATTAAAGAATTTAAAACTGATTTCAACCATACTTTCTCACCTTATAAATACTAAACCCTAAATTCTAATCACTAAATCCTAATCTAAATGTAAACCCTAATCCAAATGTAAACCCTAAACCCAAATATCAAAATATTTTTCTAAGCAAAATAGAACAATTTTAGTAACCGTCAAATGAAATAGAATTTATCGCATAAAAAATATATTTTGTTTTACATTTCTATTCTATATGAATATAATAGAATAAAACATAATAAAAAAAAACTGTTCATCTTTTCCAACACGAGACATAGATTTACTTCAAACCAAATACGTACATATTCTAGCATCTTCACGACTGTCGCTTTGGAATCTGAGAAGCCTCCCCATTTCGTCTCTGACAAAGCTTCCTAACCAATCTTCTCTTCTACAAAACTTCTTTGAGAACTAGTGGTGGCGTCTTCTTCGCCTTTCGAAGTTGTGGGTAGTCTACAATTTACTTTTGGTGAGTTAAGAATTTTTTTTATTTTTTTTTGTTAGCAGGCTAAACCAGTAGATACAAAGAGTATTACAATATTAATATAGATTTATAACAGTGTGTATAGGTTTGGTAAGGAAAATGGCTAGTTGATGAATTATGATTTTTTTCATGGTTATACCACCTAATTTCCCCTTATATAATATGCTAACAAAAAAAATATGCTTACACAAATCCTCTCTCATATAAAATTTCAATGCAAAATGATGCAAACCCAAGAGAAGACAAAGTAAAATATCTTTTTGACAACCTACACGTATGATTAGACTCTTTTGTTTTCTGACAACCTACACGTATGATTAGTCAGAATACTGTAATTTTATAGCTACTATATTATTTTGAGAACTGATCATGCAAAATATTTAAAGCTGGGAAAGGGTAAAGGGAAAAGGGCGGGTGCCCCCTCATTCCACATGATCACATCACCGAATCCTCGGACATCTTTTACAGACACGAATCACATTAAAGTAAGAAAAAAATCTTTCTCCACTCACTACAGTTTTACAACTAGACGAATGGCCATTTTCATTGTTAATTACAATTTGTTTGGCTTTTGATATATATATGTATATATTAATCCCTCTGTACTAGAAATATATTTTTTAAAATTTGCTTTTTAAAATTATGTTTTATGCTTTTATATATTTTTATTAGTTAATTATGAAAAGTTACAAACTTAAAAAATATTAATTATACTTATTAGCACTAGTAATTAAAAATAATAATTACATAAAATAAGATATTTAGTATTAAAATTTAATCTATTTTTAGTATTTATAAAATCAACTAAGCATACATCTTTTTGAAAAGATAATAGCTAAATCAGTCCAAAAATAAGAACATTTTTCAATATATAAAGATTTGACCATCATTTTTTATCCGGAGACAATTATGTTTAACGGGACATAATTAATTCAAGTCGCCGCCATAATCTTTTCGCAACTGATATCTCAGCTAACAATATTCACTTTTCAGACGATGCATATTTTAAGCAAAAAAGTAAAGATCACAAATGTTAGCTTTTGTATTCAGGACTTCCTTACCGAAAAAATGCTGAAACAATATTTTAAATAAAAAGATTAACAATTCCTTCGAAATAAGTATGCAATATAGGCCTCGGATCAAGTCAACAAATATAACTTTGCTTGTGAAGAAGGATAATTGGTATGTAGTTGGATGCGCAAACAAGAAGCCTACAAACACTAGATACCAATCACCATTCATATGCTGAACGTTTAATTGACCCTTTAACACTTTACAACCACTTCTGAGATGTAATCAGAAGAGCACATAAGGAAAACAGACAAAATCAGTTCAAGTATGCACATGCATAAAAAAAGTTAGAGACACAACAAACCATCAGAAAAGTTGCCCAAAAAATCACCAGATATATTTGACCGTCAGACCAACCACTGATTATGTTGCACCAAGCACTAAAATTAATAACTAATTCTTTTGAATGTATTGTTTTCTTTCACTGATTATGTATTTTGAAAGAAACAAAATATGAGATAGGCTTTAGCATTTAGCAGAACTTTTTTTTTTTGCTAACTTTTGGTGGTGCATTAAATTTAAAAAGTGGCAGGAGCTTAAGTTACATTTTAAAATCTAGTACTAACTCACATTTAGAAGGTTAATCAAACTAAACTTCAGATCAGGAACCAGTTCAAGTAGTGTAGTTCTTAATTATAGGATGCAAGCAAAAAGGAAAATATAACCTAGAACCCTAACAAGATATACATCATAAATCATCGTAAATCATTATATGAAAAAACGTTAAACAAATTAATAATTAGAATATTGTTTAACCAATATATTAATTATATCAAGTAAAGTCAAATCAATTATACCAACTCGGGCCTCATGGGAGCGGGAAAAGAATCAATTCTAACCTCATCAATTTTCGTCGTGCCACTTTCTACCTGACTTTTGGCACCGTGCTTATTTCATCTCAAGTTAATATTTGTTTCAAATAAACTACATGAACTATCAAATACAAAAACCAAAATCAACCCTGACCAAAATAGTGTCGGTCAAATATCTATAAATATAAAAAGAAAAAATAATAAAATAAAATACAACCAAAAATATATAAATACGCAAAAGCCTAAAATAATAACCAAAACCAAAAGAAAAAATTTAAATACCCAAAACCTCAAAAATATACTTAAAATCCGGAGATATATATAAATTATTAAAACTAAAATATATTCAAATAACTAGAATATTTAAATATATTAAATAATAAAATATACTCAAAACTTAAAATATACGAAAAACCCCAAGAAAACAAAACAAAATTGAGATTTTAAAATATATTGTGACACCAAAAATAATTAATAAATTAAATTATGTATGTATTCGATCTAGTTTTGGTTTTTGGATATATTTTGCGATGTTGGATATTTATAGTTTATCACAGATTTTTGGGTATATTTTGATTTTGTGTATATCTTTGGTGCTAATTTTTAAATGTTTTCAAATTATGAGAAAGTATTTTTTCTAATATATATTTATAGATGGTTGACCAAAATTATTTCAGTAAAAATTGATTTCAGCTTTAATTTGATAGTTGAGATAGTTTTTTTGAAATAATTGTTCGTCTTGGATGAAATAGGACCCTTATAAATTTCAGGCATGAGAAAAAGCTATAGAAATTGTTGAGGTTGGAACCGACTACCGATTGTTATCAAGACTAGCAATTCTTGGGTATCTTGTCCCCCTAGTCGTCGAGTTTATATACTTGTCAAAGTTTCTCGAAGACATAGTCACGCCGGACAAACACAATTTTCTTTTTAATCACCTGACAAATTTATAAAATCCCACAAAACTCCATTAAACAACTCAACTTAACCAAATTACTTCAGAATCAAAGTCCACTCACACAACAACAAGAAAATACAAAAGAAGATGCATGTCTTCGCACAAGTTAAAAAGAAGATCATACCACCAAATTATTACTTTCTGGTAACTCATTTGAGATCGTAAACAGATTTATCAAGAACCCAAACGGCCGGCCAATACACAGACCCAATCCATAACTTGCCATCTTCTCTCTCATATGCTTCACTAACATACTTCATCGTCTTCCCTTCACTGTCCTCAAGTATCTCAAGAATCTCTCCTGTCTCTCCAGAGAGTTTCACAAGGATTCCATGAGGTTTCCCTCCATTAACGAGATGAATCGCAGTCTCCATCTTCAGCGTTTTGATGAAAAACTTTCCAATAAAAGAGTGACTTAGAAACACACGAGTGAACAAACTGTCTTTGGAATGCAGTGCGACCCAAAAATCTCCTGTCGGCGTGCGTCGGATATTGTCCATAGGACCCGGGATCTTTGCAAAAACCTCGTTGGTCCCGGCTTTGGGACCTTTGACCCATATTCTGTGGATAGTATTTGTACCACTTTCGCAGGTGAGTACAAAAGATCCGTCCTTGCTTAGAGCTAAACCATTAGGTAAATGAAGTTTGTCCATTATAACTGTGGCCTCTTTCTTCTTCATATCGTATCTAATTACTCTTCCTGTCTTCTCCCCTGACATATACACGTAGAACACTTGCCTGTCCAACAAAACAAACATAACACATACACAAGTTGGTTACATGTATATATGTTTTTTTTATATAATATACGATCATATTTTAGATATATTAGCTATGTCGTCACATTCTGTTAATCTATACTATAGTTTATTTATTATTCATTTTATTTTTATTGTCATTTCCACGTTTTGCTAATATTACCAACCAGATAAAAAAAATATTAAGACCGTGAATCTCTGTAAATTAACGAAGGTGTATTTTAATTACTCGAAGTGGTATTTATCGCTGCTATCATTGAAGTAGAAGACGTCTTCCTCTTGGTCTATATCCATTTGGTTCGCAAACATGACTTTGTGACCTTCGGCTTCATCAACAACTAACTCGGCCAAGCCTCCCTCTGGTCCGACCTTCATGACCCCAAAGTAACCATCACAGAAGTACAAATCTCCTGTTTCCTTATGGAAGCTAAGTCCCAATGGTCTCCCGCAACTTGGAACTACTTTATGCCTCGAACAGTTATCTCTTCACTCACCAAAACAAAAGGGGGGTCAGATTCATTAGCAAGGTAATGAAAAGCAATGTTCTAACAAATCGGTCATAAATAAATTAGTCTTAAGCAAAAAGATTTTTAGAACTATCTTTCAAAATCGGTTTAGACAGTGTATAGGCGCACCTATATCCTAATCCCCTATAAAACGTTTAATTACTACTTAATGATTTGTTGAACATTGATGAAAATATATTGGACGACTAATTATGGAACAACGAAAACATAGGAAGGTTGGCAACTTTTTGTTAGGAATGAACCTGTGAGGAGAAGAGTAGGCAAACTCAACCCATCCTAGCTCTTCACCGCGCCATTTGAGGATGCGACCGTCAGTGACGCCAACGTAAGGGCCTTCACCTTGTGAATCAAATTCTAAGCTCTCTGGTCCATCACCAGGGAGAGGAATGGTCTTAGCCACTTGGAGAACGTCCTTCGTGCCCTTTAGGAGGTCCGGCGCGATGATTGATGGCCAGAAGAAATAGCAAACGATGGCTAAAACAACTGGAAAGGCTGCAACCTGCTTCAGAACTCTCTCGCTGATCGGCATCTGTCTTGTCTCTCAGGCGAAGTTGTTATGTGAATGATGATAGCGCACTTGATTACTCTATTAAATAGATAAAACAGATATTCTTTTTCAAGTGTTTCGGACACAACACACGTTACACACGTTGAACAGGTACATATTAGTGTTCTCTTTAACCAAAAAGGCTTATATGTCTCAATCAGTGTTCTACCTTTTGTCTTTATACTTTTTCTTTTCTGAACAAAACTTTCTTGATCATTGACCCATACGATGTTTTCTAGGCCACTAGTCTCGATGATACTAAACTATTCTTTCTCAGATAAACACTCAGAACAAGGGACCAATGACTCGTTTTTGTTACTGTACCAATAGGAAACACTACCGACAATTAATGGGAACGCAGATCAAAAAAATATGCGGATCAAACATACAATGCATATCAAGTAAACATATACAGATCAAATAATTTACTGAACAAATGTAGATCGAACTAGTTAATGAAAATTTAACACTACATAAAAATAAATACAATTCCAACATACAATTAAATTGAAAAGGTTAATATAGAGTATTTTTGTTTGTGCATAACATATTTGCAATAATTTCTCTAATGTTTGTTACTCCCTCTGTTTTTATTTGTAGGTAGTTTTAGCAAAATAGATTTGTTTCACAATATAAGATGTTGCAGAATCCAAAGCAATAAAATAATATAATTAAAAAACATTTAACTATTTTTTTCTTCAGAAAATAATGGAACAAGAAGATGAAAAAGATCAAAAAGAAAACAAAACAGAAAATGTTCAAAACATCAACAAAACACAATCAAACTTGCAGATGTTCACTCGGCCATTTGACTTGAATAAGATGCATTATGATATTGGAGAGCTTCATCCCGACAGAGAAATTGAAGACACTATATTGGCTATATTGAAGATTAATTGTCCTAAGTTTTTTTAATCTTTGTTTTTATTTCTATTCTATGTATGTTTTGTTTTGATGTTTTGAAATAATTAATGTACCTCATAAGAAGACAATAAATCATAAAAATAAATTGATACGTGACCATAACAACATTTATTCCAGACAAAATAAATGTGTTATAGATAAAGCAACGTGTTTTCTTTGCTGATTTCTAAAAAGTTAAGAAGTCTTAATCTGCGTGCTTTTATGTTAAACTACCTACAAATAAAAACAGAGGGAGTATAAGTTTTCCTTGTCTAAACTCCAAATATCTTATTTTTAACATATTAAAAAAATTTATAATTCACTTAAGAAACAAATTGAAAATGTACTTTTATTTTTCAATTATTTTTGGGGATATATATAACCTGAAATATGAAAAACCAGTTAAACAAAGGATAAAATACATGAATGTCTTATAATATATATATACATGTATGTATGATGGAAAAAAAAGAAATGATATATGATATTTCATTGTCTAAAATATGAATGATAATAAAATAACTATTTAAATTTATAAATATATATATAATCAATTAATAAAATTCATGAATTCATTTAACTGATTTCTATAAAAATCTTATAAGATGAAATTTAATTTTTGCAAATAAATGTTATTTATTCTATTTATGTTAATTATTATCAATAAGAAAAATCAAACCAGCCATATATGTTTTTCTATTTATTTAAATATTACATAAGATTATTTAGTGTAGCTAAATAAATATTTATACAGAAAATTATGTTAAATTTATGAATATGTCAAGTAAAAATATATGTTTTTGCTATGTTTGCGGGACAATTTTATTTTTACATATAAAATTATTTACAAACAGTTTACAAAATATTATATTATTTTCTTTTTGTTCTGCATATTAATGATGAATAAACAAAAAGTGCAGATAAAACTGAAGACTATTCCTCTTGTGTTTCTTGTGCTTTTGCACTGCATCATATTCATAGCCTTACATTTTGTCTGATAACATCACTTTATATTAACAATTAGATATATGTTTATTTAATTAGATAACAACATATTTTAAATTAATATATTAATGTTTTATCCAAAATAATGTTTTAAATCAGTAAAAGTAAAATTAAGAAACTAAAAGATTCATAAAATAGTATAAATTTAATATTTGAATTAAAATTTCAATTTTTAAACTAATATATATTTATTAAAAAGTAATAAGAGAATTATGCGCGCATGTGCTGGCAAAAATAAATCTCTGATAATTTTTGATATTTTCACCATTTAGTAGGCCTATTCAAGTTATGTACAACACCTAGCGAAATTTCCAAACAAGAGTATATTACCAGTAATGTTGAGTCGAAGTAAATAAAAAGAATTAAAATTTTAATTCTGTAATATTATTTGCATAGTAAACCGAAACAACTCAATTACAATGCTCAGGGATCAAGAATGTTCGATGTTCAAGAGAAAGGAACGACATAACGAAAAGAAACAAAACAAGTTATCTTCTAAATGAGTTCCCACATTCCTCGTACAAATACAAAATCCTCTGACTTAATTCTGTGCAATTCATCTTGTAATCAATATATCCCATTTGAAGATGCAAAGTGTAGAAAAGCCTTTCATCATGAGACCTTGGGGATGAAACATCCACAAGAACAAACCCATCTTCTTCTAACCCACTTAACACATTAGATATCGAAAAGCTATGAATCTTGGACGATGAGATTTGGACCATCACTTTGTTGTCTCCAAGCCTAGTCACAGACACAGTCGAGACATAACGCGCAACCACCTTTGGTTGCTGCTTAACGTGATGTTCAATGTCTCTTTGACCCGATACTCGCACCAAAAATTCTTCCTTCTTTTGTATTAGCTTCTTCACTTCCTCTTGCAGCTCTGGTATGTACTTCAAGCTCCTCGAAACTGTTTGAGGAATACTTAACTTCTTCTGCAAGAAAGTAAAGAAAAAGTGTTAGTTTAATATTCTTCCTCTAAATAATACAGACATATATGACTTATCAGAGTAGCTACTTACCGACTGATCAGAGGCTGGAAGACATGAACGCAGAGATGAGAACAAAGAGTTTATCTTCTTGCGACGGTCACGCTCGCTTGCATTGTGTTTAAGCTTCTTGGTTACAACCGGATTCTTGTCTATTCCAATTCCTTCTGACGAAACAGAAACCCATAATCTGTTCTGTTGATGAACCACTCCAAAAGTCTCCGGAAAATCAAAAATTGTGCCGTTGGTGAGGTGATCTCCACCACCGTAGTAGCTCTCGTACTCTCCCGTCAACGACCAACCGAAGTTTCGGAACAATGGAGGGACCAATGCACACATTTTCTTTGCTTAATAAGAGACAAGTTTATAGCTTATGTTTTCTATCGAAGCTGTGCTTTTGGCTGGAATAAAATTGTCTCCCGATTATATAGCGGATAAAGGATTTAAAAAATAAATTTATGTTGTTAGATATTAATTGACAAACTATATAATAAAGTTGTAATTTGATTCGTTCAGACTATATTGTTATGCGTTATACTTATATTTACTATAATGATAAATATGTAGGTCTCGGTAGCGGTAGGACACAGTTTGGCACGTTCGAGAGCTTATGTTCCACGCATGCACTAGGTCCAGTAATCCTTCCTTGGAAATAATAAGCGGGAATTGAAGAGGCATATCAAAACTATAGTAACATTATTATTTACATACTGAAGTATGAGTCAGCATAAGATACTGTTGGAGGCGTGTGGTAATCAGGTGGAAGATGATTTTGGCTTCATCATCCCAGACATTTGGTTGTTTTAACCCTATTTCTGAAAAATCTTATAATAAGCATCTTGATGTCGTAAGCCTATACATAAGCATTTCAATTTTTAATAGCTTTAATTATCTTAATTAAATACGGTCTCGGTATTTAATACAAAGCCATTGTTTATAAATACTGTGGTAAACTGGTTTGTTGACAAAAAAAATAAAAAATACTAGGTTAAGATCCGCGCCTTGCGCGGAATGAATATTATATATAAATTATTTTTAAGTATTATATATTTTTTACATATTATGAAATAATAAATATATATTGAATAAGTAAAAATTTAGGAATTATTACGTATATAATTAAATTGGTACACATACTTAAATAAATTTTATTAATCCAGACAAACACTTTTTTCTATTTTATATAGTATAAAATTAAGTTTAAATGATATTAACATAGATATATAGTATATTTTTAATATAAAATATTTTATATTCATATTATTTTTGATCATTTGTATTTCTTTATAACAAAAATCTTAAATCACTGATAACAATAAAAAAATTTGTTGGGTGTTTAATAGTTTTAGTAATTTATAAATTTAAAAACATTCAATGCAAAGTTTAAAATCTAAATATTAAGTTGTCAATAATTGTTCAAAATGTTTATCCAAAAAAATCAAAGCAAATTTCGAAATTAAAATACATTATGTATTTTATATGGTATATAATTTATTTTAAAAAATATTAATATACATATATATATATAATATTTATTAAATGAGACTTCATACTTATGTAATTTCATAATCATTTGTATCTTGTTATAATAGAAATTTTAAACCATGGATCACAAAAATTTCAATGTGAGATTTTTAACAATTTTAGTCATTTTTATTCGTTTTTAAAATTTCAAAATATAACATATACGAAAAATCAAAAATTTTTATTATATAGTTAATGTGGTTGTTTAGTATTTTAATAAGTTAAAATTTTTAAAAAATGATAGAGAATAGACTAATTTTTATCAAATCTTTATTATTCAAAATCATTAATTGTCATGTATACTTTAGCCACATTAGGTAATTCCGTGAATTTTATTTAAGAAAACAATGAAGAACATTTATGATTAATTTATGGTTAGTTTAATAAAACGCTTATTATATATTTATATGGACCAACATATTTTTCTAAGAATTCTAAGAATGATTGTGGTGATGACATGTGGTTAGAAAATATATTGTAATGCTTCTCTTTTAATATATAAGGGATGTTCTGGTTTAGTTACTCTTTCAAGAACAGAAAATTGTAAATGTGAATCAATGAGGTTTCATAGATTCTTATTGTGACCTGCATTAGATTACTCCGGAAGCTACAATTATGATCCTGTAAATTTATATTTTTAGCAAAGCCAAAAACTGAAAATAAAAGTTTTAAATTGTAAAACAATAAAAATAAAAAAAATGAAAAATAAGAAGGGAGACAACTATACAAAATTAATTAGTATATGTTGCAACAAAAAATACAATAAATTTGTTTAAGAAAAAACACATTAAGTATTCATTTGCCAAGACATTTGTTAGATCGTCTTTTTCTGTTAAAGATGAGAATGTTACTTTTTTATTATTTGTTTTCTTGTAGTTTTGCAATCTGGCTAATGTGTACTTCTCTATATATATATAAACTCCAAGATCAATGGATAATCATGACTTCTATTTTATCATGTATTCTAATGTCTCCTAACCTGGCCAATGTGCACTTCTTTATATATAAACTCCAAGATCAATGGATAAGAGCATCCCCATTAGTGAACCCCATGAAAGGGGTTCACAAAACATTTTTTTATTATTTTTTTTTGGGTTAATTTTTGTTTTTTAAAAAAAAAAAAAAAAAAAAAATTATTTTTTCGGACCAGTCGCGGGCCGCCACGTGCCGTGGGGCCCGCGCTACAGTGATGAACCAGGTTCACTGAGAAGGGGTGGAGAGAGACAGGTTCATCACTATTCCTTATTTTAATAATTTTTTTTTTTTGGGAATGTGTGTGAACCCCCCATAAATTCACTAATGGGGGTGCTCTAACCATGCCTTCTCTTTTTTCATGTACTCTAATGGCTGGACCATCTATTATCACCTGCACCTGATAGAGCCAAGCATTTAGTATATAACAAAATTCTATATTTTTCTCAAAGAAAAAATGGTAACTTTTTATAATATTGTACATAATATCATATTAGTGATACAGTTATTATAAGGACCACTTTTGTCTTTGTTGATTTTATTAATACACAATACACAACTAACTGTTAACAATATGTAAATAATAAAAAAAAAATACATAAACAAAGAGTAGAAGACAACAAAAGGTTGGGAACCCAAAGAAAAAAGTCTAGATAAAAATTAAAAGTTTTCAGTGGTAACATGAATTTCATAGTAATTAGTGTATATTCAGTAGCATGTAAATGTCGATCATTGACTTCGACAAGAAAAATAAACGAAACAAGTTGACTACATGAATGTTAGATGTTCAGCGGATGACATAACTAAAAGAAACAAGAACAAATTATCATCTAAACGAGTTTCCACATTCCTCATACAAGTACAACATTCTCTGGCTTAGCTCTTCGCACGTCAGTTTGTGATTTTCTTTATTTCCCATTTGAAGATGCAAAGTGTAGAAGAGTCTTTCTCCTTGAGACCTTGAAGATGAAATATCCATAAGAACAAAACCCATCTTCTTCTAACCCACTCAACACATTAGATATCGAAAAATTATGAATCTTGGACGATGAGATCTGGACCATCACTTCGTTGTCTCCTAGCTTGGTTGCAGAAATGGTTGAGACGTAACGTGCAACGTCGGTCTTTGGTTGCGGCTCAACGTAATGTTCAATGGCTCTTTGACCTGATACACGCACCAAGAGTTCCTTCTTTTTTATTAACTTCTTTACTTCTTCTTGTAGCTCCGGTATGTACTCAAGCTCCGAGAAACCGTCTGAGGAATACTTAGCTTCTTCTGCAAGAAAGTAATTAAAGAAAAAAAGAGTTAATTTAATGTTCTTCCTCTAAATGGTATTAGATGCATGGACAAGCGTTTTATAAATATCACATAAAAATAATGTAATGAGCAGACTAATTATCTCATTATTGTTAATCGGTTTTGAGGTGAAACTGATTAATAGCAGTGCCGTGCGAACGTTTTCGGAGGCCCGAGGTTAGTTTAAAAATATATTTTACATGACATATTTTTAATAATATATATACATATATATATATATATATATGTATAACACTCAAAAGTTTTGAATTATTACATAAACGTTTTCTAAATTTTCTTTACCAAAATTTTATTTATAAAATTTTTAAATCATGAACAAAAAGTATGAATTTGTAATATAAATACAAAGATATAAATTTTTGATTGAAATATTAGTAGCTGTCAAAAATGTAAATCTTAGCATTTAAATTAACTATAATAAACTATATATTGAAAATATTATATTTTCTTTATCAAATTCTCATAAATATATAAAATAAATCTAACTCATATCATATAAAAGAAAAGACCAATGTGATTAAATATTTACAGTTTTTTAGAAGTAGAATCTTTATACTTTTATTTAAAATATAAAAAAAATGATCACAAACCTAGTTACTTTAAACAGAAGTCTAATTTAAATTCAAATAAAAATAAAAATTTAACTAAAAGAATATGTTAACTACCATGTAAAAGTTTTTTTTTTTTTGTAATTTGGGATCCTAAAATTTCTACAAAATTTGGGAGTCCTAGGCAAATGCCTTTTTCAAAAGCCTGAGCACGGCTCTGATTAATATACGTTATAGCGGAGTAGCTACTTACCGGATCAGAAGCTGGAAGACATGAACGGAGAGATGAGAACAAAGACTTGATCTTCTTGTGACGGTCACGCTCACTAGCATTGTGATTAAGCTTCTTGGTTACAACCCCATTCCCCTCGGACGGAACAGAGACCCCCAAAATTTCCTGAATCTCCTGATGTTCCATTCCATATGTCTCTAGTGCCGGAAAATCAAGAAACGTAAAGTCGTCGAGGTTCTCTCGGGCTCTCCTGTCGACGGTAGTAATTCTCGTACTCTCCTGTCGATGGCCACCCAAAGTTTGGGAACACTGGAGGGACTAATGCACACATTATTGTTTGATTAATGACAAGTTCTTTTTTTTTGTAAAACGAAATATATTAAAACTCAAAAGTCTAAGTGGTTACAACAGGAGCCATAGTCGACGATAAGATGAACAACAAAGAGTACATTAAAACAGAAGATATGATGTTGGTGGGAGAGGCTTGCTCAATGTGAAGAAATCCTTGGAAGATCTTCACTTTTATCCCTGAATTGAAAGCTCCAACAAGCTTGCCATAAACGACGTTGATACTGGCACTTGATTAATGACAAGTTCTAAAGATTATGTTTTCTCTTGAAGCTGGGACTTCCCTTAACTATAGGTGGAGAAATAATTGTAGAATATATTTATGTCCGGATAATAGGATAAAATAAACAAATAAATCTCTATTGTTAAATAAAATTTAAGAAACTATATAA
Source organism: Brassica rapa (assembly GCF_000309985.2). Taxonomy (NCBI): domain Eukaryota; kingdom Viridiplantae; phylum Streptophyta; class Magnoliopsida; order Brassicales; family Brassicaceae; genus Brassica; species Brassica rapa. Next base: position 2,230,545 of record NC_024798.2, on the reverse strand, counting down.
TAAGTGTTTCCGAAGTGTTATACGACTTACTGATACTATAAAGAGAAATATTTGGATCTCCGGACGTTAGTGGGCACACGCCAGAGTTATGTACTAGGGGTGGGCATTCGGATACATGTTCGGGGTCGGGACGAATATTTCGGATTTTCGGGTATTTCGGTATAGGAATAGAAAACATATTCGGGTATTTCGGTATAGGGATAGAGAATCCGTTCGGGTATTTCTGTACTTCGGGTCGGTTTCAGTTATTTTGAATCAGGTTAGGATATATAGATTTTAAAAGAAAAAAAATTAGTTTTTTCCATTTTTTAAGTTTCTTGTATTTAAAAATGTAAATTTCATTTAACTGATTTTTTTATTTTTATAGATTGAATGATTAATAAGTTTGGAGATAATATTTCAAAAACAAAATAGATATTAATTTGGGTATTGTTTTTAAACTTTGAATGTAACTTTTGTTAATACATGAAACAAAAAAATTGACATTCATTTTAATTGAATATCAAATAATTTTCTCCATAATTATATATACTTATGATCTTAAAGAATGTGTAACATCAATATATATATTTTTTTTAAATAAGAGATGTAAACTAGAAATATAAGGGTAAGTATATATATGTTCGGTTATCTTCAGATATCCATTCGGATTCGGATATCTCATGTTCGGGTTCGGATATTCAATCTCTCCTAACTTAACCCGTTCGGGTATTTTGCTACTTCGGTTCGGGTTTTTCGGGTCGGGTTCGGATGTGACTTCGGGTATCGGGTAAAGTGCCCACCCTTACTACGTACCACACGAGAGCTATGTCCAGTCACAATTAATAATAATATTGCTGAAAACACGGGCATATTATTCCCCAAGTATTTGAAATTGGCAATTTTAATACTCAAGTATTGCTCGCGCAGAATTATTCCCCAACTAACAGTTGACTGCACAAAATAGTCAACTATTAACTGAGAGACGGTGGTTAAATATTTGAATCATAATTTTGCGCACTCAAAGATTAGTAGGAGAATAAATATGCGCATATAATACTTGAATATTTAATTTACCGATTGAAAATACTTGAGAAATTAAAAACTCACCTTTTATATTCTTTATAAGATTGAAAATCACGAACATTAATTTTCTTTAAGAAAAACATAATTAAAAATATTTTCAATATAAATTAAAATCATTATACTAGATATTAACTTTTCTGAAAGCGATTGTTGAGTTTTTACAATGACATATAAAACAATACAAAACAACTATAGTTACATTGTATCGTTGATGTACTTCATGTTTATAAAATCATTTTAGATGATTTATAAAATAATTCCTAGTTAAAACCTGAAAAAAATATTTTTAGTTTTTAAGATAACTACATTTGCACTGTATTTCTAATTTACAATATATAATTGTCTATAGTAGTTTATACAAGTGTCTAAAAAAGATTGTTCCTTTTATTTTTTCAAGTATTTTCAATCGAAAAATTAAATACATAAATATGATATGCGCATATTTATTCCTTAACTAATCACTGAATGTGCAAAACTATGATTATAATATTTAACTGTTAAAAAATTAACGAAACCGTTATTTTTCCGTTCATTAGTTAATGGTTGACTATTATGTTCTCAATTTCGCGCAGCCAACTATTAGTTGGGAAATAATTCTGCGCGAGCAATACTTGAATATTAAAACTGTCGATTTCAAATACTTGGGGAATAAAGTACTCATTTTCCCTCCAGAAGTATTTAGTTATTGAAACTGTACATGATACAGTGGATGCATCCACTCTACAAGCATGTCTATATTTTTAAATACAAGCAACAAACAAGAGACACTTAACTTACAAAACATGACTACGTACATACAACAAATGGGAATCACTCACTTGCGATCAAGAACCCATACGGCAGGCGTGAAAACGGACCCAAACCATATCTTACCATCATCTCTCTCATAAGCCTCACTCACATACTGCATTGTCTTCCCTTCTTTGTCCTCAAGTATCTCCACTATCTCTCCCGTCTCCCCGGAGATCTTCACGGCCACCCCATGCGGCTTAAACCCGTTCACTAACCCAATCAATAACTCTAACTTCACAGTCTTTTCAACCAACTTCCCTAACCACTGATTATTCACGACCAGTCTTCCTAGTAAGTTTTTCTTACAGTGTATACCAATCCAAAAATCACCAGTGGGTGTCAAACGGATGTTGTCAGGATAACCAGGAACCTTGGCGAAGATGTCACGAGTCCCAGCTTTAGGACCTTTGATCCAATATCGATGGACAAGGCCAGTGGCAGACTCACATGAGATTAAGAAAGATCTATCTTTGTTTAGAGCCAAACCGTTGTTACAACGGAGATTGTCCATGACAACCTTGGCCTCTTTCGTCTTCTTATTGTATCTGATCACTCTTCCTGGCCGCTCACCGTTGACAATCACGTAAAATACATCCCTGACCAACAAAAATCACAGTTAGATTTAAAATTTAGATTGTTCAAACGCTAATTTTTCTGCGTTAGCATTTATACATTAAAATATATGTTAAAATGTAACCGGAAACACCCTACAACTTCTATCCATTTATTTGTTATTTATAACTTGAAAAAGAAAAATTTAAACTGCTAAAATTTGTGTTTCACTGGAGAAAAAAACACATTAAAATGTTAAGTAAAGCTTAAACATTAAAACATTAAAAACTTTTTGAAAATTGGTTGATCCTAAGGGCATATATAAGTTTGGTAAAGCCTAAAATATACCTGAAATGATACTTGTCACTACTGTCATTGAAGTAGAAGACATCTTCCTCTTCGTCAATATCCATCTGGTTCGCAAACATTACTTTTCGACCTTCAGCCTGGTCCACTACCAACTCAGCCAAGCCTCCTTCTGGCCCGACCTTCATGACCCCGAGGTAACCATCACATATGTACAAGTCTCCTGTTTTCTTCTCGAAACTAAGTCCTAGTGGCCTTCCACATGTAGGTACCACTTCATGCCGCGAACAGTTCCCTCTACGTACAACATGGATAATATATCATTGTTATTATTATAAAAAACTTCCATAGTGTAAACTGTAAACATATATATACTGTTTTCCGCACATGCGATTTCTTACGAATACTTATCGATTTATGTTTAATTCATTCAAAAATTAACATAATCTAAATTATTAAAACTGGAATACTTTTTAGTACTGTTTGGAAACATGTATAAAAATATAAATGAGAATTGTTTAAAAACATAAATAGCAGATTAAATACTTCCTATTATTTACACATTTAGCCTTTACATTTAAAATTAATTAAGTGCTTCTTTTTGTATTTATATTACAGATTCTAGATTCTGCCACAGCATTAAAAATTAATCTAAATTAATTAATTACATTGATTGTTGTTTTTTGTGGTGAAAATAAAAGCACAAACTGAAATATATAGTATATATTATATAAAACAATTTTTAAATGTAGTATTATCCTATTTAGTTTAGTCAAATATAAAAAATTCCAGAGTTCAATATTTTAAGAAACAAATTATCATAAAATAAATAATAATTCATAGAAAACTAATGCAAAAAATTAAAAAATTTAGTATGTTTTTTCATCTTAAAATAAATTAACAAGAAAACAACAGGTTAATATAAGAATAGTACAATTATATCAAATTGCATCAAGTTATAAAAATTTTTAATATAATATTATGTACAAATAATTTTTTTTATTATCAAACATATACATTATAAAATAATATATTCTATTCTATATATAAATTACAAAACATAAAAAATATACATAGAATTTTTTATATAACCAGCCAGTGGCGGATCTAGAAAGTTTTATAATAGGGGGCAAAATTTTCAAACTTACAAATGAGGCATACTTAACCCTAGGTTTGAGGTTTTATGGGAGGCAAATTTATTCAATTTCTTCAAAATTCATTATAATTTAGTAAAGAAAAACTTTTATAAAAAAAACTCATAGGGGGAAGATGCCCCACCCTTGTAGGCTCTACATCCGCCGCTGTAACCAGCGGTTTATGACTTTACGTTCGGGAACATGAGTCGAGTTCTAGTAAATTATTATTAATATTTTCAAAAGTTATCAAACATCAAATCATTTATATATAACAAATTTTGTTCAATAACATATATTTGTTTATTATTATGTCAATTGTTTTTTAAATCACTCACATATTATAAATATTTTAGAAATATCTTTATACAATATTTTTTCTTGATTAATATTTAATTATAAATTATTTGCATTTTAATTTTTAAATTTGATAGTAAAAATAGTATTTATAGACAAACAGCATAATGTATACGAATTATCTTTTTAAAAATATATAATTTTAGTTTTGAAAATTTTATTAAATTAATTTATAATCAGTTATCTAATATACCATAGAAATATAACATTATTAATATAAAAATTTACTAAAGATATCATTGATTTAAACCACTCTAAATTTTAATATAATATTTCAGAATCGAAAAATCATGTCGCAAATAATAGTATTAATATATAAAAAAATTTCTTTCTAATTTTATTGGATAGAAGGAAAAATATGAAAAGGCTCCGGCACAATACAGTAAAATCCTCATAGTCCTCTAAAGAAAACAAAATAAATAATTAAACAAATTGTTTAGTTTTCCTCAAACTATTTAGTCACTATGCATGTGTTAATGTGCTCTAATAAACGTTGTAATACTAAGAAAAACCTGTGAGGAGATGTGTATGCGAACTCAACCCAACCGAGACCATCTCCACGCCACTTGAGAATACGGCCGTCCACAACAGCAGCATAAGGACCTCCTCCTTGCGGGTCCCACTCAATGCTCTCTGGTCCATCGACAGGAAGTGGTATGGTCTTAGCCATCGACAATACATTTTTGGTGCCGTTCAAATTGTCTGGCGCGATTAGGATCTGATACGAAATTACGGAAAAGACGGCAAAAACAGCCGGGACAACGGCCCAAGTCGGAAGTTTCTCACTAATCGGCATTTTCTCCACCAGAGACGAATATGATGGTTGAAGAGACGTGTGTAACACTAGCTGTTATTAGCTTACATGATCAACGTGACAATATTTATATAAATCAGACGAAAATGGACAAAGGAGTGTAGATATTTCTTTGTTGTGTGGATGCAGAAACGATGTACACGTATTGCCATTTCTGTCGAAGTGTCAGCTATAAAATATGAATACGCCGTGAATGAAATCCATACGTGGAATCATCCAATGTAACGTTTTTACTTTTAGGAAAAAGTTCCCTTTTGTACTAATTAAGGTTGTTGATTTTGAAACGTGAGGTAAGAAAGGAAAGTGTCCAAATCATAGGCACAGCCACGAGTATATTTCTCTTGTTACGTCAAACACAAGTCTTATCCTATGGCAAGAGAAATGCGTTTTGTGTATCTTTCTTGAATATGATCTTATCTGGTTATCTATTATCTTGAATGAACAAATTGAATTTAAATATATGCAACACTGTGAATAGTTATTTAAATGGTATTCTTTTATAATATACAAATCAACCTGTTATTATCTCGACACATATTATACAGTTCTACGAAAAATATACCCAAAAATCTTCGACAAACTATATACATATGTGTTTATAATTTTTTTTCTGGAATTTAAACCCTATATATATAGAGCACTAACACCGTGATTAAACTCTAAGCAGTACGGACATCAACACTAAAAGTATTTCTAGAATAGTTTCTCGCTATTACTATATAAACATTTTAGGCAATTTTATTATCTGATTTAACTTTGATGTCAAAAAATGAACTCGTCAAAGAATGGTAAAGGGCATTGTGATCTCTCTAAGATAAGTAAGAGTTTCTCAGAAGAAAAATGATTTTTCATTTTTACCCTCTTTCTCATATTTTTTCTTTCTTTAAAATAACTTTTTTGTTAAGAAATTCACTTTCTTTATATGGATGCTCTGATATCTATCTATTTAAAATATAGTAGTCGGTCAAATATTTTAAATTTATCATTTTATCAAAAAAAAAAAAACAGAAATAAACTTAAGGAAAATTCAGAAAGATATGATTATTCAAAATAGAAAAAAAAACTTATATAATATACTTATACAAATCCTCTCGCGCATATCAAATTCCATATGCAATATGATACACACCCAAGAGCAGACAAAGTATGATATCTTTTTGACAACCTACACGTATGGTTAGTCGGAATACTGTAATTTCGTAGCTACTATAGTATTTTGAGAAGTAATCATGCAAAATAATTAAAGCTTGGAAAGGGAAAGGCCTGGTGCTCCATCTTGTTCCACATGATCACATCACCGGACCCTCGGACATCTTTTACCGACACGAATCACATTAAAGTAAGAATAAATCTTTCTCCACTACAAGTTTACAATTAGACGAATGGCCATTTCCATTGTTAATTACAATTTGTTTAATTTTTGATATATATTAATCCTTCTATATTAGAAAGATATTTTTTTCAGAACAGGTCTTATTTTATACATTTTTATTAGTTAATAATGATAAGTTACGAACTTCAAAAATATTAACTATACTTATTAAATATATTAATTTGCAATTATTTAAAATTAATACTTACATAAATAGTATATGTGTTATTAAAATTTATTCTATTTTAAATATGTGGAAAATAAATTAAGCATACATCTTTTAAAAATAGATAAGAGCTGAATAAGTCCACATCTTATGAAAAAGATTAATAACTAATTATTTTGAATGTATTGTTTTCTGCCACTGATTAAATAATGTTTAAAAAAAAATTCAAGATAGGCTTTAACATTTAAAAGAATTTTTTTGTTAACTTTTGGTACATTAAATTTAAAAAGTGGCAAGAGTATAAGTTACATTTTGAACTTGAGTACTAATTCACATTTAGCAGGATAATCAAACCAAACTTCAGATCAGAAGCCAGTTCAAGTAGAGTAGACGTAGTGCTTAGGATGTTAGCAAAAAGAAAAAATCAACCTAGAACCCTAACTAGATGTACTCATGTACATCATAAATGGTTGAGAAAAAAAAGATGTACATCATAAATGATCGTAAATCGTTATATGAAATTTTTTAAAAACAAATTAATAATTAGAATATTATTTAACGAATATATAAATTAAATCATGTAAAGTCAAATCAAATAAACCAACTCGGGCCTCGTGAGAACTAGCGATTCTTATCAAGACGAGCAACTCTTGGGCATCATGTTCCCCTTGTCGTCGAGTACTTTGTCAAAATTTCTAGAAGACATAGTCACGCCGAACACAACACAATTTTCGTTTTATGTCAAAAATTATAAAATCTCACAAAACTACATTAAACTACTCAACTAAACCAACAAATCAAAGTCCACTCACACAACAACAAGAAGGTACAAAGGAAGATGCATGTCTTCTAACAAGTTAGAAAAAAGAAGATCATACCACCAAATTATTACTTTTTGTTTGCATTTGCTAACTCATTTGAGACCGTAAACAGAATTATCAAGCACCCAAACGGCCGGCCAATACACAGACCCAAACCATAAGTTGCCATCTTCTCTCTCGTAAGCTTCACTAACATACTTCATCGTCTTCCCTTCACTGTCCTCAAGTGTCTCAAGAATCTCTCCTGTCTCTCCAGAGAGTTTCACAACAATTCCATGAGGTTTTCCTCCATTAATGAGATGAACCACAGTCTCCACCTTCAGCGTCTTGATGAAAAACTTTCCGACCAAAGAGTGACTCAGAAACACACGAGTGAACAAACTGTCCTTGGAGTGCAACGCGACCCAAAAATCTCCCGTAGGCGTGCGTCTGATATTGTCCATAGGACCCGGGATCTTTGCAAAAACCTCGTTGGTCCCGGCTTTAGGACCCTTGACCCATATTCTGTGGATAGTATTTGTACCACTTTCGCAGGTGAGTACAAACGACCCGTCCTTGCTTAGAGCTAAACCATTAGGTAAATGAAGTTTGTCCATTACAACTGTGGCCTCTTTCTTCTTCATATCGTATCTAATTACTCTTCCCGTCTTCTCCCCGGACATATACACGTAGAACACTTGCCTGTCCAACAAAACAGCATAACAAAACACATACACAAGTTGGTTACATGTATATATGTTTTCTTTGACGATAACATTTTAGATTTATTAGCTATGTCACATTCTATTAATCTATTCTATAGCTTATTTATCATTCATTTTATTTATGTTTTCATTTTTCACGTTTTGCGAATGTTACCAACCCGATAAAAAAATATTAAGACCGTGAATCTCTTTAAATTAACGAAGGTGTATTTTAATTACTCGAAGTGGTATTTATCGCTGCTATCATTGAAGTAGAAGACGTCTTCCTCTTGGTCTATATCCATTTGGTTCGCAAACATGACTTTGCGACCTTCGGCTTCATCAACAACTAACTCGGCCAAGCCTCCCTCTGGTCCGACCTTCATGACCCCAAAGTAACCATCACAGAAGTACAAATCTCCTGTTTTCTTATGGAAGCTAAGTCCCAATGGTCTCCCACAACTTGGAACTACTTTATGCCTCGAACAGTTATCTCTTCACTCAACAAAAAAAGGGGAGGAGGTCAGATTCATTAGCAAGGTTAATGAAAATTAATGTTCTAATAAATCGGTCATAAATAAGTTAGTCTTAAAGCGAAACGATTTTTTCAAAATCGGTTTAGACAGCCTATAAGCGTCCACCTATACACTAATCCCCTATAAAACTTTAATTACTAAATGATTTTTTGAACATTGATCAAAATCTATTAAACGACTAAACATAGAACAATGAAAACATAGGAAGGTTGGCATTGAACCTGTGAGGAGAAGAGTGGGCGAACTCAACCCAGCCTAGCTCTTCACCGCGCCATTTGAGGATGCGACCGTCAGTGACGCCAACGTAAGGGCCTTCACCTTGTGAATCAAATTCTAAGCTCTCTGGTCCATCACCAGGGAGAGGAATGGTCTTAGCCGCTTGGAGGATGTCCTTCGAGCCCTTTAGGTGGTCCGGCGCGATGATTGATGGCCAGAAGAAATAGCAAACGATGGCTAAGACAACCGGAAAGGCAGCAACCTGCTTCAGAACTCTCTGGCTAATCGGCATCTCTATGTCTCTTAATTAGGAGAAGTTGTTATGTGAATGATGATACTGCACTTGATTACTCTGTTAAATAGATAAAACAGATATTATTTTTTCAAGTGTTTGGGACACAACACACGTTACACACGTTGCACATATACATATCAGTATTCTCTCTAACCAAAAAAGCTTATATGTATCAATCAGTGTTCTACCTTTTGTCTTTACGTGCCAAGTGTCTTTTGTACTGTTTCTTGTTCTGTACAAAACTTTCTTGATCTTTGACCCTACAATCTTTTCTAGGCCACTAGTCTCGATAATGCTAAACTACTCAGAACACGGGACCAGTGACTCATTTTTGTTACTGTCCAAATAGGAAACACTACCGACACTAACTTTTAATAAAAACAGAGTTAACCTGCACAGCACAACAATGTCACATAGGCATCGTAAGACAACGTGTTTCACATGTATTAAAATTGTAACGACGGAAATACAATTAAGTTTGGACAATGTAGAAAGTTCAAATCATAAACACCAAAAAAAGGCATAAGAACAGAACCAATCCAAAGCTTTACCATCTTTCTCAACTCAATCTCTTTCCTTCTTTATCCTCAAAGACCTCTAAAACTTCTCCTGATTCACTCAGCTTCAAAGCTGTTGCATGAGGTCTTCCTCCACTGATTGGAAGTCTCAGCACCGAATCTCTGAACCAAGTCTTGAGTGAGTGAGAGTTTCGCGAAAAGGCATTTCTTAAGCGACCCAGAATTCTCCATTTGAGTTTCTTCTGATGTTGTCTGGGAAACCCGGAAGCGGAGCAAACACTGCTTGGGCTCCTGCGTTTGGACCAGGGAGCCAAAGCCTAAGGATCTTGCAAGTGGTTGTTTCCGCTACCGGTCTTTACTTAGTGCCACGCCGTTGGCAAATGCAATGCCTTGAAGTAAAACCGTCACTTCTTTACTTGATTAACCTTCCTGTCTTGTCCACGTCCAAAACAGCAGCCAAGAATTGCCTTGTTTCTAGTGCTTGTACCTGTGAAGTATATCACGTTTTCATGCTCATCAATGTCCCATTAGTGAAAAGAAACGGTTTCTCCTCAGCTTCTGTAACCAAGGGTTTGGCTAAACCACCCGCAGGTCCACAACAAGAAGGCCAAAATAGGCATCCGCTATGTAAAGATCACTGGTTTTTTTATCGAAACGCAAACCTAATGGCCTTCCACACACATGCTCCAACTCTGGCGCAGAAGGACGAACGCACATCTGCCTAAACCATATTCACCAAAATGGTAAAACATTTGTAAAACAAAAGAATGAAATATAGAAATCCCTTATATATTAATTGAGGAACATTTGAAAAAATGTAACCTCAATTTTGTATTAATTAAAAGAGGCCCCAATGCATAGGTGGCACTCAATTAGGTAGTCAATTACATTTAATTGAAAAATAAGTATGTCCACATTCGATTTTTATATGTTGTTAGATATATAAGTTGGTCAAACTATATGATATAATGATATGATATGATATTTTCTTTCCTTAAATAAAACCTACGGAATTACCATAAATGACTAATATATATATGACAATTAATGAGTTTAATAATAAAGATTTGATAACAATGTATATCTCCTCCATCATTTTTTGTTTAATTTTATATTATTAAAATAAATTAAACAATCAAATTAGCTATAAAAATAAAATTTAGATTTTTTCGTATATGTTATATTTTGAATTTTTAAAAACGACAATAAATGACTAAAACTATTAAAATTATTATGTTAAAAATTAATGATCAATGGTTTAACATTTTTATTATAAGAAGATACACATGATTTTAAAACCATATGAGTAAAAAATATCATTTAATAATAAAATAAATATATATATATATATATATATTAAACACTATATACCATAAGATTACATAAATATTTTAATATTAAAACTTTCAATGAATTTTCAAAAACATTTATAAATTATAAAGTTATTAAAGATTTCAGATTGAAAATTTTGTTATCGATGATTTAAATATATTTTTTATAAAACGATATGAACGATCATAGAACCGTATGATTATAAATTCATATTTAATAAATAACTATACAAAATATACTATTCCTAGAAAAATAGGTTGGTCTATCTTAACTTATATTACACTTTTTATTAAACTAACTATCGAATTGATAAATAACGTACCAAAAAATGTTTTGCACTTTCCTTAAATAAAAGCTACGAAATTACCTAATATGATTAACGTATATGTAAAAATTAATTATAATGAATAATAAATATTTGATAACAATTTTTGTATCTTAGTTCTTTTTTTAATTTTATATTATTAAAATATATTTAAAAATCACATTATATATATAATAAAAACATTTATAATTTTTCTTATATGTTATATTTTAAATTTTTCAAAACGTCTATAAATTATTAAAAATTTGAAGATCCCCACTCTGAAAATTTTGTGATCAATAGATTATTTTTTTTGTCATAATAAGTTACAAATGATCATAAAATTGTATTAATATGAACTTTTATTTAATATTATAAGAAGATACACATTATTTTAAAACCATATGAGTAAAAAATATCATTTAATAATAAAACATATATATTTATATATATATATAGATTATACTATACACCATAAGATTACATAAATATTTTAATATTAAAACTTTCAATGAATTTTCAAAAACATTTATAAATTATAAACTTATTAAAGATTTCACATTGAAAATTTTGTTATCGATGATTTAAATATTCAGTTATAAAATGATATGAATGATCATAGAACTGTATGATTATAAATTCTCATTTAATAAACGACTATATAAAATATACTATTCTTAGAAAAATAGGTTGGTCCATCTTGACTTACATTATATTTTTTATTAAACTAACTATCGAATTGATAAATAATCTACCAAAATTTTTTTTGCACTGTCCTTAATTAGAAGCTACGAAATTACCTAATATGATTAACGTATATATGAATATTAATTATTACGAATAATAAATATTTGATAACAATTTTGGTATCTTAGTTCTTTTTTTTCAATTTTATATTATTGAAAGATATTAAAAATCACATTAAATATATAATAAAAACATTTATATTTTTTCTTATATGTTATATTTGAATTTTTCAAAACGTCTATATATTATTATAAATTTGAATATTCCCACTCTGATTTTGTGATCAATAGATTATTTTTTTGTTATAATAAGTTACAAATGATCATAAAATATAACGCATATGAATTTTTATTTAATAAATATTCAAACTAAATAATATATATATATATATATAAACACTAATGATTTAAAGCAATAAGATTGGTTGATCAATTTAGTCGTCCAGTTGAAATCTTTCAAAAGTATGTGAAAGACTAAAGTCAAAGTAAATATGGATTTAGAATAGTAGTTATATTTTACTAACCAAATACCGAAAAAACCCGAACCGAACCGAAACCAACCCGATATTCGGATTGAACACCCGTAATCCAAATGAAGCCAAACTATTGTTTCATTCTCCAAAATATAATAAAAATAATAACTTAATCCCGCGCAAGGCGCGGGTCTTATCCTAGTTTTATATAATAGGGAAAATAAACTAAACCCAAATCAGAATTGGTATCCGACCGAAGATGTAAAAAATACCCGAATCTATCTATCTATCTATACTAATAAAAGAGACTTTTTGAGGCTCCATGGAGCATTCATATCATCGAAAAATATTTTTTCCGAAAGATCACATGTGGCGTTATTACTAATTTATAAAAAATAAAAGGGGAATTGTCACTAATACCACTTTCCTAATACCACTTTTCAACTTTACACTTTTCAAATTTACCATTAAAATTTTAATGACTAAAGTACCATTATACCCCTCATTTCATTAATTTAACCTAGATCTATTCTTCTCCAAATGTCTGTCACGAGATGAAAATGAGATCAAATTGAGACGAGCTCCAACGAGATCTCCGGCAAACTCGGCGATCTCCGGCAAACTCGGCGAGCTCCGGCAAATTCGGCGATCTCCGGCGAACTTGGCGATCTCCGGCGAACTCGACGATCTCCGACGAACTCGACCGGATTGGGAGAGCGTGGCGGCGAGTGGACATCCCGCCGTTCCTCCGCCGGCATTATGTAGTCGTAGTAATCCTCCGATGCTAAATCGGTCACGTTCGTCACGAATCGCATGCCGAGAAGTTCTCCGGCAAAGCTGACAGACTCGACAAGCTCAGACGAACGAGACGATCTCTCTCCCAACGCCTAAGAAACACTAACAAAGGTAAGATGATAGTATATGGTGATTTTTGCCTCTTTCTGTAATTTTAGCTTGATTTATCAAAATCGATATGTTTCTAAGAAAGAAGACGAAGTTTTTCAAGTGAAGTTTTCAGATCTCAAATTTATAAGATCTTATAAATTGGGTCTTTTCAAATCTTACTGTTGATCTGTTAGCAATCAAAAGACACAAAGCTTAACGTAAGAGTACAATTATTGATTTGGTTGATTTATTGTCATAGTTTTCAGATTTATATAATTATTTAATTCATGAGAAGGTACTAACCTAAGAGTATAATTATTCTATGATTACTTCTTCTCTTGGTTGATTTGGTGATGTTGCAGAGAATTACAAATGTGTGTTGTCAGCTTTTGGATTTAAAGGATGTTGTGGAGAATATGTGTGGTGATATGCATATCTAAGTATCTCACTTCTTTAAGGTAATACAATGCTACTATTTGTAGTTTGACTAGCAATGTTTTAGTATGTGCAGTATATGAGGTGGAACGTTGGTGTTTTGGTAGTGTAACGTTCTATTTATACTTTGTGAGTTTATTTTTTATGTCTTGTTTTGTGTATAATATTATCTACAGAAGCAGTGGAGATGAATGAAGAGTTTGTTGAGTTACGAAAGCATACTATTTTTGAATCTTATTTTTGGAAGTGAATGCTGATGCGTAGAAATAATATGTGACTGGCTTTTGTTCAGATTTTGAAAATTTACGAGGTTGGTGAGCTGTTTGAAGAGGCAAGAGAGACTCTGAAGAAGAATGTGGTTTGTGCTATCAAAGAATTACGTATTTATAACGCTTTATAAAAATTGCAGAGTTGGCTTCTTAGTACATTCTTCTCTCTCATCTTATTTAGACATCTCTTATACTAAAACAATTGTATCTCTCTTTTAGTAGTTGCATAGTTGAAGATATTAGTTGGACATGTAAGTGAGTTTGGTTTCAATTGTTTCTTTTATAGAAGAGTGAGATATGGAGAAGCCTTGATGTTCTCAGACTATGTTAAAGCAATATACCCCTTGTTGAAGGACGTGGCTCTTTCACCAGATATGTCTTTTTGTGTTGATTGTCTTTTGGAGGGATTTTAGAAAAATTACCTTATAAGCCATTGTAAATAAATTTATAAACGCTTATAAATCGCTTTGAGTTTCTTACACTCATTCTGCCTAGCATTCCTCACAAGACTTCTCAAGTTCAAACATTTATGTGTTTTGTATAGACATATACAATCAACTCTTGTTTAAAAACTTCTTAATAAAAACTTATAAATCGTCGAGTTGTACTTTTAACAATAGACTTATAAATAGCTTATATGTTCTTGTAAATAGTTTAATACACCCTTTTAAATAGTTTTATAAACCTGTATAAATAGTTATATACTTTTGTAAAGAGATGACGATACGTGGCAGATTGTGAGGCACATGAGGACAGCAAGCAAGACTCCACCGCTTCAGAAATTTTACATACTTTTATAAATTATTTTATAATCCTTTATTATGGTGTATAAACTTTATAATTATTTTTATAAACCCTTATAAAATATTTACATACTCTTGTAAACCCTTATATATTATTATACACACCATTATAAATTGTTTTATAAGGCTTTCATAAAGTTTTTATAAACCCTTATTAATAGTATACA
The DNA here is from genome assembly GCF_000309985.2 of Brassica rapa. Taxonomy (NCBI): domain Eukaryota; kingdom Viridiplantae; phylum Streptophyta; class Magnoliopsida; order Brassicales; family Brassicaceae; genus Brassica; species Brassica rapa. Next base: position 2,215,505 of record NC_024798.2, on the reverse strand, counting down.
TACCTCTTATAAATTATTTATAAACTTTCATAACTTTCTTATAAACATTTATAAATGATTTATAGATCTTATAACTTGTTTTATATGTTTTTATTAATGGTTTATATACTCTTACAAATAATTTTACATACCCTTATAAGGCTTTGTAAAGAGATGATGATACGTGACAGATTCTAAGGCACATGTGGACAGCAAGCACGGTTCCACCGCTTTAGAAATTTTACATATCCTTATAAATTGTTTTATTATAATCCTTTATAATGGTGTATAAACTTTATAAATTATTTTTATAAACCCGTATACATTATTATACAAACCATTATAAATTATTTTATAAGGCTTTCTAAATGGTTATAGACTCTTTTAGTTGATTTATAAACCTATACAACTCTTATAATACCCCTTATAAATTGAATATAATCTTTCATAAAGTTTTTATAAACTCTTATTAATAGTATACATACCCCTTATAAATTATTTATAAACTTTCATAACTTTCTTATAAACATTTATAAATGGTTTATAGATTTTATAACTTGTTTTATATGCATTTATTAATAGTTTATAAACTCTTACAAATAATTTTACATATCTTTATAAGGATTTGTAAGGAGATGATGATACGTGGCAGATTCTGAGGTACATGTGGACAGCAATCAAGACTCCACCGCTTCAGAAATTTTAAATTCCCTTATAAATCATTTTATAATGGTGTATAAACTTAATAAATTATTTTTATAAACCCGTATACATTATTTACATACCCTTATAAATTATTATACAAACCATTATAAATTGTTTTATAAGGCTTTCTAAATGGTTTTAGACTCTTTTAGTTGATTTATAAACCTATACAACTCTTATAATACCTCTTATAAATTGAATATAATCTTTCATACAGCTTTTATAAACTCTTATTAATAGTATACATACCCCTTATAAATTATTTATAAACTTTCATAACTTTCTTACAAACATTTATAAATGGTTTATAGATTTTATAACTTGTTTTATATGCATTTATTAATAGTTTATAAACTCTTACAAATAATTTTACATATCCTTATAAGGCTTTGTAAAGAGATGATGATACATGGCAGATTCTGAGGTACATGTGGACAGCAATCAAGACTCCACCGCTTCAGAAATTTTAAATTCCCATATAAATCATTTTATAATATTTATAATGGTGTATAAACTTAATAAATTATTTTTATAAACCCATATACATTATTTACGTACCCTTATAAACCCTTATAAATTATTATACAAACCATTATAAATTGTTTATAAGGCTTTCTAAATTGTTATAGACTCTTTTAGTTGATTTATAAACCTATGGAACTCATATAATACCCTTATAAATTGAATGTATGCTTTCATAACGTTTTTTATAAACTTTTATAAATTATTTACATTCATCAATAATCATAGATCTAACCCCATTGGTTGATATGAGAAAGTGAACCATAGATCTACCCCCATTCATCAATAATCTTATTTGCATAAGGTTCTCCTGAAAATTGAATGTTATTCTTTCTAGCTAGTTCTACAACACTTCCGCAAGGTGTGAATTCTCAATTTCACTAAATTCCTCCTTACCTAAAATACAAAAAATCATTTTCAACATAATTCATATTTGAACGTTGGATGATCAGTTTTGGCTTGTCTGGTAGCTCTGTTGAAGTATCACAATACCTCGTAGTTAACTTCAAACTTGTGCAGAATTTATAAACCTTATAAATTATTTAACAAACTTTATAAACTGTCTTATAAGCCTTTCTAAATTGTCTTTTAGTTGATTGAGTTACTTAACACATCATTTTCTGCAGCTGAGGTGGAGCCTTCACTTGCGTTATATCATACTTTTTATCGCTGCTAAAATAAACAGACTCTGCAATCTAAGACACAAGAAGAAACTAAAAAATGTCAATGGTTGGTCAATAAGACTTTAGAAAAAAAAAAAGAGACAATGATGAATTTGATGATTAACATTGTAGATCAAAGAAAATGTGTGATGGCAGAGTTGTGGCTCTCATATAAGCTTGAACACATGCTTCTTTTATGAGTGTCGGGAACTGAACATGTCAATTACATTACTAAATAACTTCGATTTATAAAGAGTTATAAATTTTCAAAAACTCAATGTTCAGTATTAGAAATCTTTCTCTTAGATCAGACTATTAATAGATAACTCTTTCTCTTAGATCAAAACAACAAAATCCGAAAAAATACTTACAGGTTGTGATTCTTGCTGAGGATTCAACATTTGAAGTTTTGAGTCTCGATCTCGATTGCTTCGTGGATCTGGACGAAGACGACGAATCTGGACGAAGACGTCGGTTCAGGACAGAGACGGTGGATCTGGAGGACAGAGACGGCGAATCTGAACGGAGACGGCGGATCTGAACGGAAAACAGCAGATCTGAACAGAGACGATAGACGGAGATTCACGAGAGAGAGAGAAATGAGTTGAAGATAAGTTAAGGGCAATATTTTCTTTTACACATTAATGAATGTGGTATTTTTGAAAATGCCTTTTGATTGATGGTAAAGTTGAAAAGTGATATCATAAAAAGTGTATAAGTAAAATTCCCCCAATATAAATATAAATATACATATAAAGAAAAATAAATAATAAGTAAATATACAATATAAAAATAAAAATATTACACTAAACAATAATAAGTAAATATACAATATAAAGAAAAATAAATAATAAGTAAATATATAATATAAGAAATAGAAATAGTACATTACACATCTATCATAACAAAAGTAAATATACATATAAGAAATATAAATATTAGATTAAACAATAACAAGTAAATAATATAAGAAATAGAAATATTACATTAAACATCTATCATAATATTATAGTTAAATAAATAATAAGTAAATATACAATAAAAAATATTACATTAAATATCTATTATAATATTAGAATAATCAAATATAAAATATAAGAAAAATAAATAATAAATAAATACACAATATAAATACAAAAATACATTAAACATCTATCTGAAAAATATGTAATAAAATAAATAATAAGTAAATATATAATAAAAGAAACATAAATATTAAACTTTAATATAGAAGCAAAGCAATTAGATAAGTAAATATACAATATAAAATAAATATACAATATAAAAAATTGGAAAACTACATTAAACATGTATCTGAAAAATTGCATAGTTTTACATTTTTATAATTTTGAAATATTTTTATAAGTAAATATACAATATATTAAAAACAAGCATACAATATAAGAGATATATATTACATTAAATATCTACAATAATATTATCATTTGACATAAAAGCAAGAAAAATATAATAATTAAATATACAATATAAGAAAGAATAAACAATTGAAAAAATAAAATTAAGAATTGAAAAAAAACTAAATTAAACATCTCTATGAAAAATTTATAGTAAAATAAATAATAAGTAAATATACAATATAAGAAATTGAAATATTATAGTAAGCATCTATCGTAATATTAATATAAGTAAATATACAATAAAAAAAATATACACAATAAGTAAATATACAATATCAGAACTGAAAAATCAAACTAGACATCTATCTCAAAAATGTATAGTAAAATAAATAATAAGTAAATATAGAGTATAAAAAATAAACATATTACATTAAACATCTATCATAATATTAGAATATAAATAAATAACAAGTAAATATACAATATAAGAAATATAAAAACAATATTAAACATCTGAAAAATGTACAGTAAAATAAATAATAAGTAAATATACAATATGAGAAAAATAAATATTACATTAAACATCAATAAATAACATTACCATTTGATATAAAAGCAAAAAAAAATAGAATACGTAAATATACAATATCAGAAAAAATAAAAAATAAATAAATATATATAATATAAGAAATGGAAAAACTACATTAAGCATCTATCTAAAAATGTATTGTTTTATATTTTTATTATTTACAAATATTTTATAAGTAACTATGTATACAATATAGGAATAAATAAATAATAAGTAAGTATACAATATAACATATAGAAATGTTACATATTATAATAAGTAAATATAAAATATAAGAAAAAATAAATAATAAGTAAATATAATATATAAGAAACAAAATATTATATTAAATATATATCGTAATATTATCATTGATATAAATGCAAGAAATTTAGAATAAGTAAATATATAAAATAAGAAAAGATAATGAGTAAGTAAATATAAAATATAAAAAAAAATTAAAACTAAATTCAACATCTATCTGAAAAATGTGTAGTTAGATGGAAAAATGTATTGTTAAATAAATAATAAGCAAATATAAAATATAAGAAATATAAATATAACGTTAAACATTTATCGTAATATTATCATTTGATATAAAAGCAAGAAAATTAGAATAAATAAATATCAGAATTTTCAAAATAAAAAGGAGCTATTTTGGTCATTTCTTTATTAAATGTTATTTTTGTGACAAAAACTTAAAATGATCTATTTGAGAGAATTGCCCTATAATATTAGAAAAATTAGACAACAAGTAAATATACAATATAAGAAATGGAAAATTATATCAAACATCTTGTTTTTTCTAAGGAAATATGTATTAACACAAATATACAATTCAGAATTTTGTTATTGTTTAGAATATAACGTCCAAAAAATAGCTATATAGTTAATATTAAAAAAATTATATTGGCCCGTGTATAGCGCGGGTTAACGCCTAGTACATATAGAGTGGTTTTAAACATATTCGAATTCGAAGTATTTTTAAACGAACTTGATAACCCGAAAAAACATGAATAACCTAATCTGCGACAGTATATCACCAATGTTACCTGTTGACTTGCACACAAAGCTATGAAACGATTAAATATCTGGTTACAAATATCTGGTTAAAAATACATATTGACTCCGAACTAAATAAATCATAAATTACTAATAGGAATGAAAATGAGCTAATTATACAAATATCTTCAAAATTCATGATATTTACTATGTGCCCGTCCCTAATGTTTAGGTTCAAGATAATGATACAAGAAACCTCTAAGGCTACCACCACAAGACATGATAAAAGCTCACTGAATCATGAAGCTAAGTTAACAACGCTAAAATCTCGATCGAGATGGTTGATATACCTGTAACTGCAGTGTACGCAAAGTCTGTCCATCCAAGCGATTCACCTCGCTATTTCAGGATCCGACCATCGGAGACACCGACGTACAGACCTTCCCCAGCTGGATCGAAAGCTACTCTCCGAACCAGTGTCTCCAGTGAAGTTAACCACATTCACGGACAGGAAAACGTCAAGCGAACGGGGGATTTCAGGCAGTGTGAAGATGCCATAACTGCATTGGCTACTCGAGACGAGAATTGCGATGATCGTTATGATCACTGTTGTGAAACACAACGGTGAGCATCGTCATTGTGGTGGTTAGTGGGATTTGGATACTGCACTCAGAGTCATATTTAAGAACATAGATTTGATACATTTAAATGGGGTCTTATTTTGTGGGATCCCTATTTTATTTTAAAAATATATACTCATATACATATAGTAATATATTAATATATAAAATGTAATTAGAATAAAAATAGAAAATATATTTTGTGTTATTATTATGATGAATAAATTTAATAATCAATAAATACTATTTCCATAATGTCATTGAATCTAATAACCTAATTTTTGTTAAAAATAACAAATAATTTAAACATTTTTTGAAGATGCAGTCTGCTGAGGTGATCTGTATCAGTTCGTGAAGTACTACAGGAGATAGTACATGTGGGTGTCATGAAGATGGAGCTGAATATGAGTTCAAGTTTTGTGATGTGCGTCAGCTTGCTAAGCTTGGAAAAGGAAAGATGATATATGCTTGAAGACATATTGACGTTTTTCATTAAGCAAAAAGGTTTTGCTTGGAGAAGAGGTTTACCTTTACAAGAAAAGGAAATTTTCTTAAATGGAAATGGAAGTTGTCATATGTGTATTTGAAAGACTTGGAGAGCAAGTTGAAGATGTGGAGAGCAAGATCTGGTCTACTATATAAGGAGGGACATGCCTTATGAGAAATCTAGACCTCAGAGAAGCGAGAGAGAGAGGTTTCCTTGGTGTGTGGTATTGCTTAATGTCGAAGAACATTCTAAAGCATTATCTGATGGAGTCCGATGTGGACTTAGTTTGGTGGTGTTTGAGTTGGCGCTTTGTGTTGTGGAGTTAGCCATCATGTATAGCTCTTGTGAGCTTTATGTGTGCTTGGGTGATCAAGCGTTTTGGTGTCACTGGTGTGCGCTGGGTGCTGACGTATTTGGTGAAGTACTTCCGTGGAGGTGGAAGATTGAAGCCTAGACTCCGGGAGAGTTTAGCAAAAGAGGTTTCATTGAAGAGGTCTGTGAAGATTGCAGCTGTAGAAGACAGTGTGTTCTGATGCGTCGGATAGTGATCTATGCATGCGTGCTTGATTCTTAATCTTTGTAGATTGCTACTTAGAAAAGAGTGGTAATCACTAGTGTGTGTGTTATACCATATAGCAATTGTAGGTTGCTTATTGTTTTAAGTCAATGAAATCTGGACAAGGTCCCGGAGATGTAGGAAACGAACCCCGTTAACAAACTTTGTGTGTCATTTACCTTCTGCACTTGTTTTTCGTCGCTTCATCTGCACTAACATTTTGTTTAAAGAAAATCAGTAAAAAAATTATAATATTCTATTGGTTTTGAATGAAGTCATCTTTCTTCAGAACTGGTTTTAAAAGCACCTTCAATGGAGAGTTTTCTTCCAAAAAATTTTAATATACGTATTCATACTATGTATATTAAGAAACTTTGAAAGAGAATCTCCATTGAGAGTGCTATATAACTACATTATCAAATTTTCGCTTTATGAGATATTTAAAGGTTCATAAAAAATAAAGAACCTTCCTCGTAATTATGCTTTAATTCGTGTATTTAATCTTTGTTTTTTACTAATTAGTTCTCTCCCCCAAAATTGAAATGATGAACATGAAGCTACTTGTCTATAAATTTTAGGTAAACTCATTACTTGTAGACTAGTTTCCCCCAACGTAGAATATACAATGTAACAACCAGCCCATTTATGAGAAGTGTCCTGGTGGAGAAGTTATAGACAATTTTCTGTAGTTTGTAGCTAGAGTACTTCACTTATATTCTTCTGTAGTTTTGGGCTTTGATGGTATTTTTATTATGCACTTGAAGAATCTTACTCAGGATTCGAGAATACCCGTGGACTCCTGAATACAGTGCGCTTAAAAACAAAATGATTTAAGAAAGACTAACATTTTTATTTTATATTGCGCCATTAATGTTATTGCCAAGATGTTAAAAATTGACAAATTCACTTTTTAGGTAAAATGTGAAAATTTATACATTCTTAAGTTTTACGATGTTGCAAACAACTTATTTTGTGAAATAAAGAAACAACAACAAAAAATCAACGTAGTTGGTTTAGTTTGTAAAGTGGAATTTTGGAGAGAAAAAAAACTAATAAGTCCAATAGTATTTACGTAAATTCTTTTGTGAACACACTACATAGTAAATAAGTTATTTTCATTTATATAAATGAAAATGAGTAATTTTTGTGAACACACTACATAGTAATTTAGTACTATAGTAAATAAAATTTACAACTGATAGTGTGTTCACCTATATAAAATTTTCATTTATATAATATTTTACTATAGTAAATACAATTTACAATTTTTACTATAGTAAATTTTTACTATAGTAAATTTTTACTATTTTCGTTTAATTACTACATAGTAATTTTTGTGAACACACTACATTTGATATATCACAATTGATGTTTATAAACGGTGAGAGATATGTCACAAAGGGGTTGAAATGAGTTTACTAGCTTTATAATTAAACGAACTTATAGGAACACAATCATCCATACAAACTTTTCTTTTTTTTTGAAAAAATAATCATCCATACAAACTTCACATATTAAATGTACGTAATATGAAATATAAACGCACGCGATAAATAAAATATTATAAGAGCTGCTGACAATGTGGCAATTTGGCCAACAAAGAGAAGAAAAAAAAAGGCAAAAGGGATTTGGTGTATAATAATGTGGCTCTGTGCTCATCGGAGGGACACTTCCCATATTCTTGAATGTGCCCCAGCAGCTATTGTAAGGGCATTCTAAGTTTTGAGCTTACACTATCATTTTCTATATCGAATAAACAATCTCTAAATTGTTGGCACAACCTCGGAAGCAGAAAGTGAAAGAACCATCGCTACATTTTCAAGTTAACGAATTAAAATGAGTTTTGTACACGATTCTGGCTTCAGTCCTCATACACAGTAACTTAAACAAGATTTTCTTCCAATTATTTTATACAGATCGGAAATTAGGAACGTTAGTTGCTTTGTGAAACATTAAAACATGCAACGTTGATCGTAAAAACACTCGGTCAGTTAATACGCGTATTAACCATTGGTAACACGACATATACACAGGTTTGGTCACCGACGACAAGAATGACAAGAGGAAGAATAATCATATAGGGAACCTATCGCCTGGTATTATCAGGAAAAGTTATCGCTAGAAGCGTAGCCTTTTCCAAATAAAAAATGCAAAATCAATAATGGAATTTTTTTTTTCGCTTATTGATACCAATAATGGAATTTCAAAGGTGAACGATAAGGACCGAACTCGATTGTTATTTTTAGAATCTCTAACCACTCGTGTCTTTTGTTCATTAATTCAATACATCTTTTTTGTAATGAAAATTCATAGCTGTTAATTAAACAGTACAAAATCCGAATATATATATCGATATTCTCAAACCATGTGAAGTTATGTATCGTATCGTTTAAAATAATGGCTGAGGTTTGGTTCACCGTATTAAGCCCATAACTCTCATTTAGCTTAGTTATGTGTTGTTTATCATTAGTAGTAATGTTGACCAAATGTAATCGTGTGGTTTGACATATACTCTAACATACCGACGGTGCTATAATGCAAGCACATCTACATTTGTCAACTATGGTGCAACCACTCAATCCTCACCATTTGGTCTAGTTCATACTATATAGATAAAAGAGTTGGGTTGATTTGAGTTAATAAAACAATGAAAATTGCTCGTCTTCTTAACCAAATTAGGTCCAATATAAAACATATATACATCAACTTTGGTTGCAATATTCTATTTATAAAATTTGGTTGCAACATTCTATTTATAAATTTAAGAGTTTCTGGTGTACTGTAACCGTATAAGTTAACCTTAACGAAGTGTTATTTTGGAGGGATATATATACAAATAGAATTTTGCAACCAAATTTAATTTAGTTATTAAGAAGTTCTTTTTAATTATTGTAGTAACACTAATTAAACCAACAGAATTTAAAATTGAAACAAACAAGTTAACAGAAGTCATTTGGAACTTATGAGCAAGCATAGACTTATTCATTTTTTATCATTATAAAAACCAAGTTTTGAGAGATCTCGGGTTCGTTGCCAAAAGAGAGTAAAAAATTAGGGTTTGAGATCTTACCGTTTGGAGTCCTGAAAACAACCAAAAGTTGCACATAATCAGCTCGTTCTTCATTATATATCTATACACCACTTAAGAAAATTGAGCCTTTGTGAACTAGCTGAATCAAACCGGCATTCATGAAATTAGAAATCATTAATTCAGTACTTGAGATATTTACTTAGAAAATTTTATTAGATGCTCTACTGGTAACGAATTCACAGAGGAATTTCTGATACCCTAACTCTTCTTTTTGGTCCTCTAATCAAGATATTATAGGTCAAGACGGACCCATGGACCTTTGGCTCCCAGCCACTACCAGAGTTAAGATGCTTGTAATGGTGAAGGGTAGATAATCCCACCTCCTAGTTAGATCAGACCCTGCGCTCTACTTCATATTCACCACAAAAATATTCATGACTACATCCTAACTGATTAACGTTTATAGTTGGTATATTGATGATTAAAGTGCCATGGCTTTTCATCTAGCAAGATTACATAAAATGCTCTCAAGCCTCAAGAATCAGTGTGAGAGTCTCGGCAAGTTCTGTTTGGTTTAAGAGAGCCATACTGAAATTTGTTTAATGATATAGATCCTCATCTAAATAAACGGTTTTAACTATCCATTTAAATCGTTTTGTCTCTCATCAAATTAATTACGTTAAAATAAGTACTTTTTTTGGTTTTTACTATTGAATGGGGAAAAGTAAGAGAAGAAAAGAAGCATGCATTATGGAGAAAAGCCTGAAGACAAGGAAAAGAGAGAAAGCGGGGCCATTTGTGCAAGTTTAGAAGGCAAAGAGTGCCCCCTTCACATCATTTCTATTTCACAATTTATTTTTGCATGATTTTGCATTTTATCTTTATTAGTCTATTTTCTCTTATGATTTTTAAATATCATACACACGTAGTATATTAGTCTTCATCCGTGTTCCAAAGAAAAATATTTGTCTTTTTATTTGTCATCAAAAGTTATTTATCCAAAACAGTCGTTCATAACGCATTGTAAGCAACAAAAGTTAGTTCTATCCAGTCTGGTTCTATCCATAGCGGTGGTTTTTTCAATTATTTATACATAGCATCGTATTCAAACTTGAATTAAAAAGTATTCAAACTTGAATATGATAAATCCGTACTAAGCTAATTAACTAAAAACTATAACGCCCATTCCTATCCCATATATAGTACTTGAGTCAAATTAATTGTTTACAAATAACTGAACGATAGATATTGTAGTATATAATATTCAACCTTCATATATACTAATATTTAAAGTTACCTTGACAGATATATTTGAAATTATGAAGAAAATTAAAGCGAAAATATATAATTTATTTACAAAAAAAGAACACTGGTCGTGTAAATGTATCCATAATGCATGGGTTTATAAAAAAAAAATGCTAATAACTTTGGTTCTTCTTTGTGCCAGTAAATGATAATACATCATTGATTCAACTTAATAGCATTGTTGATCAGATCTAAATAACGTTTTAGTGTCAAAATCTGTTATGATGAAGTGTTTGTAGATTAGATAAAAGAAGAGGAGGGGTCCTCATAGAGAAAGAGAGGATATGTGATTAAACGAAGATCTATTAAACTGATGTGGGTTAAAAGCATGTCTTCCCGACATTGTGGATTAATAGACAGCTCGATCAACCCATATCTTTTTGGTCAAATCCTCCATCCTTTTGATTTTTTTTCTCAATTCTTCACTTACACCTTCTTTGAATTACTTGAGTGCCTTACTCTTTCATGTCTATTATTTGGTCCACTTGTGTGGAATCATCATGTTGAACAATTGAATTCACGACTGATTTGGACTGGCCTATTTTTGTATAAACATAAATTTTCATTTGTCGCAGCTTGCATGAAACTCACTAGTTTGACTTTGGGGGTATGGTCATTTTTTAATATGCATTCAAATCTTTTCATGAAACTCATTAATTTTAAAATGCATTTGAAACTGATTATTTGAATCTTTAAATATAAAATGACGTTAATAAAATGCATAACATCAACAATATAAAATGATCAGGGTCTTTAAAATAACTTACAGAATAAAACAATCAGGGTCGTTAAATAAATGTATATATTTATTAATTTACCAGCAAATTGTACAGATTAAATAATTTTTTTTTTTTGACAACATAAAAGGCAAGAGCCTATAAGACCGCCGGTTCAGATAGCCAAACCGGAGGTAGAGAGTCGACATATAGCATAGCTGAAGGAGAACTCCTCGCACCATGTGCAAGCTTGTCTGCCATTGTATTTTGTGCCTTTGAGATATGTCTGATCATGAAGTTGGGAAAGAAAGTCTTACTGCGGCAGAATTCTTCCACGTGTGTAGCAAACGCCGGCCATTCATCGGGTGAGGACACCATCTTCACCAGCTGAGAACAATCCGTCACAAATACTACGTCTGAGAAACGCAGGGTCTTCATGCACTCCATCGCCCAAATCAGTGCTTCACATTCAGCATGTAAAGGTGAAAGGCTACGTCGAAGGTTCATTGCGTCCATCATTACGTCCTCCGAGTTCATCTTCTGGCAATACCAGCCCTGGCCTGTAAAAGCATCTTGTTCTCTCCACACCCCATCAATATAGCAAACGCGAGAGGACCCCATTGTCTGCCAGCTCATATCTGGCGGAGTAAACCCGTGATTCTCTTGTACTAATATTTGGGCCTCAGCCCAAAGTGATCCTTCCACTTCTGCTCTACGCAGAATTTCTTGAGGACTTGCAGTCCTATTATTATGAATTTTGTCATTCCTATTCTTCCATATATACCACATAATCCATGGAAAATACTCCGAATCAACATCTTTTGGAAGTCTCCAAAAAAGATGATCCAAACTAGTAAAAACAGAAGAAGATGGAAAAATTCCGGGAGGAGAAGGGATTCGAGATAAAGCCCATGTTTGAAGTGCTGGTGGGCATTCAAACATAACGTGATAGATGGATTCCTCTTCTGCCCCACAAATACCACACCGGAGATCACACTCTATACCACGAGCCTTCAGATTTTTTTGAAACAGGCAGTGTTCCAGATAAAGTTTGCCAAATAAAATGTCTTAGTTTCGGTGGGCATTTGAGTTTCCATGAATGCGCCAAAAGGGGTTTAACATTAGGTCCATAATTTAACACTCTTGTGCCTCGATCCGGGTATAATGATTCTGTCCTAAACCCTGATTTAACCGAGTATTTACCGGAGTCCGTAAACATCCAGCCGTATGAATCTGGCTTTTGCGTTCTACTAACTGCTATACCTCGAATGATCTTCACATCATCTGGATGAAAATATACATTCAGTAGATCCTCATTCCAGGAAGAATCAATGGGATTTATCAAATCTCCCACCATAAGCGACCGATTTAAAATTTGAGATTGAGTTTTTGGTATTGCTGACCTCGGGCGAGGAGCAGGGATCCAGGGGTCATTCCATACGGATATCGATTGCCCTGTCCCTACTCTTTTGATTAGCCCTTTTTTAACCAGAGGTCGAGCTGAGCAGATGCTTCTCCATCCATAAGAAGAGGAGTAAGATCTGTGATCATCCAAAGGATGAGTATTCCGAAAATAACGACCTTTAAAAACCTTCGAGAATAAACATTCCGGTTTATCTATCAGTCGCCATAATTGCTTAGCCAACAAAGCCGTATTAAAATCATGCAAATCCCTAAAGCTCAAGCCCCCATTGTCTTTATGGATGCAGACTTTATCCCAGGAGAACCAATGAATACCTTTTTTATTATTCCCACTGCTCCACCAGAAATGAGCTAAAGTACTCGTAATTTTTCTGGTAACCCCTTTGGGAAGCCTGTAGCAGGACATTACAAAAGTTGGCATGGGTGAGGCCGCTGATTTATCCAGGATTTATTATTTGTTGTGTATTTTATTTCTCTAACTTTCGTTATTTTACAAACGAAATGTCGAAAATGAAAACAGAGTGACAAACTGGAACCCACTAGACGAATGAGAGGTTACGTTTCATTGGAGGGCCTTTTAACGTGTGACCCCAAGAGTTCGATACGTAGCTGATACAGTCTGTTGATAAATGCAATCATGATGATGATAATGGGGCATGGAATGACCATGGCCAAAACAAATCTTTGGAAGAGAATCCTCACCAAAAAAAATGTCTAGTCATTGCCACCAACACCATCACAAAGCCCCAGCTACTCAATATGCGGTAAACGCCACCATTATTCACGTTTTGCTTTATAAATCATCTTTTATATATATATCATAATATAATATATGTATTTTTCTTATAATAACTAAAAAACACAAGTAATAATCAGGGGCGGATGTAGAGAAATATTTTGTTGGGGGCATAGCTAAAATTACTTATAGATTTAGGGATAAATTTGCTATAAACACAGGGGCATAACTAAAATTACTCATGTTTTACACAGGATTTTGAAAAAGTACTGGGGGCAGTTGCCCCCTTGTTACATAACGTGGCTCCGCCACTGGTAATAATTTAATGATGATAAATTAAAGAGTGTTACTCTAAATAAAAGGGGGCATCTTTGACAACGTCACCTAAATCTCTGAAGATTTTGGCGGGTCCCATTTTTTGTATTTATTTCTTCTGATGAATTTTATATAGGAAGACTTGAAGGTCAGGAAAGGTTACATACATTGAGGAAAACTAGGAGAAAATACTAGCATAATACTCCATGAATTATCAAGATACATATTCCATCCGTACCAAAAAAATACATATTTTAAAATTTTCACACATATTAAGAAAACACATTAAAATTTAATTGTAAATATATTGTTTTTTTGTAAAAAATAATTTTCCATAAGTTTTAACCAATAGAAATCCAGTAAACACCATTATTTTTTTTGAAATTTACAATTTTTCATCAAATAATAGATTGAAAAAATAAAATGTATCTTTTTAAAACAATTTTTTTTTAGGATGTAGATTTTTCTGAAACGGAAGGAGTATATAAAAAAATGATTTTGAATTTTTGATGAATAAAAAACATTAATAATCAAATAATAAAAAAGTATAGTGAATCATTTAGGTAAACAAAACTAATTTATCATTTTATGTAATAAGTAATAGTCACAAAAATCATTTTAAAACCCATTATTTTGTCCCTCTTATAAAACCTACCGATTAAGTTTTTATTCAAAAACTGATGACCATTTAAATCCAAAATACTCAAAAGTTCTTTTAAGTTATGGTTTTCATTCACAAACCAAATCCTTTTGTCTGTTCATCTTTTTAAATCTGGTGCAGAAGCAAAGCGGTTGTGGACCTTGTGGTTTAGTATATATAAAGCAAACTTCTCCTCCCTCTTTATCTAATAATCCTTAAAAATCCCCATAAAGATTTGTTTTGATTATTTTTTCATTTGTAAACTTTGTTTCTTTCTCCCCCTCTGCGCTGTCTTCTTAAAAAAAAAACAAAACATTTTTTTTTCCTATCAGAACTTGCTTTCTCCACACTGCAAAGCTAATTGAGATTTAAAAATAGCAACGATCCCGACGAAAGAAAATAAAAAGTCGGAGACTTTACATCTGGGTTTGTAGCTTTGACCTTAGATCTTCAAGTTTTCTGTAATGGGCATGGCAGCAGTGGAATCGCAGTTTCATGTTTTAGCCGTTGATGATAGTTCATTCGATAGGAAACTCATAGAGAAACTGCTTCAAAAGTCTTCGTGTCAAGGTGAAAACGTGTTTCAAAGAACATGAATAATAAGTCTTTGTAGCTTGTAAGAACTGAAGAAAGATCTCACCTTTGTTAATGTTTTTGTTGGTGTTTGCAGTAACAACTGTTGATTCAGGCTATAAGGCTTTAGAGTTTCTTGGTATTGAGAGTAACGACCCAAATGCTCTTTCTACATCTCCTCAGGTTCGAAAAGTTTGCTCCTTTGTACTTATTTAAATCACTTCAGTGGTTAACAAGTCTTTGTCTTAATAGAAGTTTGTTCATTCTGCTTGATTTTGGCTTTTGACAGGAGGTTGAAGTGAATCTTATCATTACAGACTATTGTATGCCAGGCATGACTGGTTATGATTTGCTCAAGAAAGTTAAGGTACTTGTTTGTAATATCTTTAACTTGTGATTTGTTTATGTATTGATAACATCTTTTGATTTATTCTGGAATTTAGTAAACTTGTTTTCAAATTTTGTAGGAATCATCAGCTTTTAAGAACATACCGGTAGTAATAATGTCCTCAGAGAATGTTCCTGCAAGGATCAGCAGGTAAAGAACTTTAAAGTCTGATGAGCTTTGTGCTCCTTGCGGATACTAATGAAAGGCTCTTATGTTTATTAATCATTAACAGGTGTTTAGAAGAAGGAGCTGAGGAGTTTTTCTTGAAACCAGTAAGAATGGCTGATCTCAACAAGTTGAAACCTCATATGATGAAAACAAAGTTGAACAACCAGAAGCTGGAAGAGATTGAAAAGCCTTTAAATGTATCAGCAGCAGCCGCCGCAGCAGTTGAACCAGAGATTAAAGATTCAGCAGAAGTTGGAAGCAAGATCTTGACTCTTCAGTCTGAACTAGAACCGAAACAAGTACATCTGCAAGTAGCACAACAAGAGGAGCAAACATTGGGTAACAACAACAAGAGGAAGTCCATGGAAGAAGGGCTCTCAACAGATAGATCACGTCCTAGATTCGAGTGTGTCACAACCGCTGTCTGATTCTACCACCTTGATGCTTCTTTCTTCAGTTTCTAATTTTAGAGTTTTGTAGGAATGCTTCTGCTGCTAGTACAATACATGGTTCCAGTAGGGAATATAGATGGATGATAATGAATAAATGATGATGATGATGTATGGGGATAATGTTTATATGTACATCAGTAAATCTTTGGTGATAACCCAGTTACCAATTTTGTTTCACTCTTTTTTAGGTTTGCTTTAAAGAAACACAACTTACCTATCTGAAAATGGTAAATGAAGGATCTGTAGATCTGTCACTTTATTTGCAAACTGTAGTTTTCAGTTCAATTCAGGAGGTGTTATTGAATTTGGTTGTTTAATGGAGTTTGATGGAATTTAAGTCTGACATGGAATTTAAGTCTGACATGAAATCCAGTGTTATCTAAACAATATTGGGAAGTACTGAGTAGGAGGAGCACCCAACGGCATGTCGTTGATCTTGATACATCTTTTTCTCTGCTATGTTCTTATTTCAAACCATTCTATTTGATTCCACTTTGTAACTGCCAAATAAATCCACTTTCATTTTAGCGGAATCACCTAATTCCATAGAATTATTCTCAGACTTTAATTAACTGCCTTCATTCTAATTCCATTCAATTCTGTATTGAATACCAGCCCCTCAGTGTTACATGTCATGTATAAACAAAAAAGTAGCTGTCCTAGTTATCTGGTATATTCTGGTGCAGATGTGTCATGGTTTGTTCCATGTAACCTAACCTGAAACAGAATTTAAGGACAAGTTGCTCTCTGGGTCCTCTCTGTTCTTTCTTCACATATCAAGATACTTATTTGAAGGAAGATCTCTGTACTTGCATAACAAGTTTATTTGGATTTGGAGTCTTATTACAAACTTAGAATACAGGTTTAGCAGATGTGTTATCAAACACCAAATCATGTTTTGTGGTTACTTAACACAGATTCCTCTTTCAAGAACCTATGAAACACACAAAAAACTGAGACTAGAAAAAAGTTTTTCTCTGAGAATGGAGCTAGATGGGACCGGTTTTGAAGGCGATATCAAGATCAGAGATCAAATCATCAGCGTCCTCAATGCCTGCAGATATACGGACAAGATCTTCCGTCAAGCCTCTAGCCTCACGAACTTCAGCAGGTATGCTTGCATGTGACATGAAGCACGGCATGCTTATAAGTGACTTAACACTCCCTGCCAAAGAGAAAGAAAGTGGATTAAATCAATATTATCCCAAATATTACTAACAGCTTCTTCAGCAGAAACAATAGAAGAAGAAAAATAGTGTATTTGGCTCTCACCAAAACTAACAGCAATGCTGAAGTACTTGGTGGTTTCTACAAGATGCTTGGATAGGGCGACAGATCCTGTTATGAAGCTAAAAACTGATCCTGCACCCTTTGCCTGCAGTTTTGTGTTAAAAAACTTGATTAACTCTTCTCTTTTCATTCAGTACATTAGTTAAATGGTTTTTAGTACCTGAGAGAAGTGAAGATGGTGCCCAGGATGATCTGGTAGACCAGCATAGTACACTTTCTTCACTCTTGGATGAGTAGACAAGTACATTGCGATTTTCCGTGCGTTTTCCTGTATATTTTTCCCATCTTACGTGAGTAGTGAATCCATAGTTTATACATAATTATAAGGGTAAAAGACAAGACCTGCTGCTTCTCTATGCGTAAAGCCATTGTCTTGATTCCTCGTAGGCAAAGCCAACAGTCGAAAGGAGCTAATCCAGAACCTTCTGAGTTTTGGAGGAAATACAACTCCTTTGCCAATCTTAAAATTTTTTAACAAATGAGAAATGAGAATTTAATAGAGAAACAATATATAAAAACACTTGAAAGCAGGAAAGAAGAAGTAGAAGAAAACATACTTTTCGCCTTTTACAGTAAGCACACCCCCCATCAAATCACTGTGTCCGGCTATAAACTTAGTAGCCGAGTGCATCACGATATCTAGAAAGCCAGACAAGTTCAAATACGAGTGTACTAAGAAGTAGTTCTAACCAAACTTTTAACCAAATAAACAAAGTATAAAATCTTTTTAACACACCAGCTCCAAGTTCTAATGGCCGAGCGAGAACCGGTGACATAATACTGTTGTCAACTAACAAAAGTGCACCTTGAGCATGAGCCATCTCAGCTATTTTCTACAAACAAAGCAAAGCCAAGATCTCACTTAAACATTACAAACAAAGCAAAGCCAAGATTTGTTCCATGTGGTTTCGGTTTAAAGAGAGTTTACTCGTATATCAGAGATTTGTTGTCTGGGGTTGGTTGGAGACTCAAGCCACACAAGTTTTGTCCGGGGACCAAGAGCAGAAGCAACCTCCTCTAAACTAGTTGTGTTGACTCGTCTACAATATATCATCAATCATTAGTTTATAGTAGTACTATTAAACTTCCGGTATATGTAGTAAATACTAACTTAACCACAACGCCAGATCTTGGAACTACGTTGGATAGTAATCTGTCTGAGCCACCATATAGATCATCTCCAGCAACAATCTCGTCGCCTATGGAAACAAAGTTAAATATACAACAATGAGACACCAACCTAATGGAATCTTCAAGAGAGTGGTCAATATCGGAAAATTACCAGTGTTGAGAAGGTGCGTAACAGCAGCAAGAGCAGCCATTCCACTAGTAAAGCAAAATGCTCTATCCGCCTTGTCAAGCTTCGCAAGGAGACTAAACACACAAAAAAGCATAAAGAAAAAAATGAAAACTTTTATGAATGGAGAAGAAACTAAGTAACAATTACTCCCTCCGTTTCTTAAAGATAGATGTTTTGGTGTTTTCACATTAATCATGCATCATTTTTTGAAATTATCAAATTTCAATGCTTTTTAACTAATAGTCTTTCAATAAATCCAATTAATTTTATTGAAATTTGCAATTTTTGTATAGAAAACCTAAAAAGTCTATCTTTTTGAAACAAAATTATTTTTCTAAAACTTCTTAGTGAAACGGAGGGAGTACCTTTCAAGTGCATCCCGTGTAGGATTCCCACTTCTTGTGTAATCATATGGACCATTTTCTATAGCAGAAGGCTGCACAAGTAATCAGACAAAAAAAAACTAAGCATGAAGTAACAACAAAACCTTATCAAAGTTCAATACCTGCTTAAACGTAGCTGTCTGGTAAAGAGGAGTGCTCATTGCATCAAAGGGATCAAATTTATTATCCAAGTTCATCAGTAACGTAGCGACGCTAGCCTCTTCTCTGACATCAATAGCTGCAAAAAGAACATGGAGCAAACCATCAACACAAAAGCTTCAAACTCATATCAATTAAAGAAAAAGAGAGAAGCTTTTACGAACCATTTAAGCAATCTTGGGAGGTGTTAACTACAGAATTGGTGTTTCCATCGATACTCTTCTCCATCACGCAGCTTAGCTTGAACAGGTTCCGATTCGAGATCTGCCTCTTCTTCTCCCAAGTTGGAAACTTGGTAATGGAAACAGTCGTCGGAGAGTTTTTACTGACCAATCCCTTCAGAGAGAAACAACACAAGAGTCAGAGAGCACAAATCAACACTAAGATTGGTGAAGACATAGAAAGGGCTTACACGGTCGGGAAGATCAGCGAATGAAGGTGTGAAGGAGGAGTGAAGTGACAGAGAAGATGACATTTTGTTCTATGAACAAGAGAGATTATTTGCTTCTCTCTTGTCTGAGATACTCTTTATCAGCCGGTGAGATAATGGCGGCGACGGAGGTAATTGTGTTTCTGAAGTGGAAGAGTTAAGACAAGAAGAGAGAAGCCGAAAGGTATTGCTTTTAAGTATCTGGTTCGGTCTATTTGGATTTTGTTTCGGTTTACTTAGATACTAAAAGTCTGAACCGAATATTACCTGGTCCAGATGTTTAATCCACTTTAATGCGTCAGTGCAATTTGCATACACTTGATAAAATAAAACGTGGAGAAAGTAGGTAAGCACCTACTCTAAAGCTCTCCATAGAGGCCATACCACTAAACAGCTTTAACATAGTTGTTGCCATTACCAAGAATACACAAAAAGAATTTACTACAAAATCAATTCAGGACGTATTGGCTACAAGTTGTCACAGCTAAACATTCATCATATCACCATAGACAAATAGATGTGATTGATCCTTCAACGTCTAGGCATTATCAAAATGAAAACCAAAGCAGTGAATAAAACAGACCTAGTTATAAGATAGCTCTCGAGATGTTGAGCAACTTAACCACACTCTCTCTCTGCCCCTGACACGGTTTCTCTACGTTCTACTTGCTGACCTCAGGCTTCTCCTGAGTTTGCTCGATGTCTCTTTACGGTTTCCTCTCTTGACGTTGCTGCTTTCGGATTCGCTTTCTTCCCCTGAAAACCAAAGAATTTTACTCAACTGTTTCTTTAAGGGATTCATGTAACTAAAATTGTGGGAGATTGTTTAAGATATATATGAAAGTTTTTGCATACCGCCACTGGTGTTTTGGTTTAAGGAATGAGGACTATTGATACCACTTTTCTCATAATCTGGTTCTTCTTCCTCGGAGTCGGATGCGTTCGAACTATCTCCAGCTTCTTCCATTGCTGGCTCTTCCTCGGAGTCGGATGCGTTCGAACTATCTCCAGCTTCTTCCATTGCTGGCTCTTCCTCAGAGTCGGATGCTTTTAAACTATCTCCTGCTTCTTCCATTGCCGGATCCACAATTTCACTGTCTGAAGCACCTGGGAAACACACAAAAGTGTGCTTTAGAAGAGAGATAGAGATAGAGAGAGAGAGTATCCGTCTGGCACATTGAACTTTGCTTTAGCCAATAGTCCAAAGTCACTAACCTTCACCTTCGTCATATTCTTCTACAGGTTCTTCTTTCACTTTGCTGGGGACAACAAGAGATTCCATGTTCTTGGTTTTCTCTACATGAAGCTGAGCGTTTCTTGCGGTTTCTTCTTGTTCTTTCTTTTCCAAATGGAACTTGTTGAGCTTCTCCTCAAACTCTTCAATGCACGCTTTAAGTTCTGGTTTTGCAAACTTTTTCCCCTGTTCAGATTCACAACCAGATCCCAAACTCACATATAGCACGAGAATAATGAAGATGATGACATGGGTGAAGAAAACCAGAGAAACGTTACCTTGTTGATTATGCTTCTAAAATTTTCTGTCACTAGATCCTCTGCTAAAGCGTGCTCGTAGGACTTGAATGACTCGATAAGCTTTTTGATTCCCTTCTCAGTGAATGTCAGCAACGAAAGAGAATACGAAATGTATTCCCACTGTTTTGTTTCTGCAAGTGTAGGTGTAGATTTGTGAGGGATGTACTTTCTATCAAACCACAACAGGTGTAAGAATATATCATCAATACCTGTGACTCCGCTAAACCTATTGCAAAGCTTCTCAACCAGAGCCTCCATCTGTTTGTCCTGGAGATTGTTGAGGATACAGATGTGTGATTAGATAGTCATTCTAACTTCAATATCCAAAAGCTATATACCTTTTTGATGGAGCCAATCAAGAATTGCATGACATTACAGAATGACTCCCTTTTCAAATTCCGGTTGGATAACTGCCCAAGTATATCAGGGAGTAGATTGTATATAGGATTGGATCCTGGATTTGATTAGCAGAAAAGAGGTCAAGTATTAAAATTTGATTCAAAAGTTGAACTGGTTATGTAATGTAAAGTAGATATTGCACGCCTGACCTTTCTTAGACAGTTCATGGAAAAACAATTTTGCGAGACTAGAGATCCTCTCCACATCATCTTCGATGCAAATAGCCATTTCATTAATATGCCCTTTCACCTGAAAATCTCAAACTGTTATTACAGATGGTTTAAGGGAGGATGGAGAGTGGTAATGAGCCATACCTTCATCATATCGTTCAATATAAGATGTGAAAGGACCAGGACAGCATTTTTCCTGACCGAAACTGAAGTATCCCGTAACCTGGCATACATGTTTTCTGTCCAAGGCTCCAAAAGATTTGGAAAACGAACTGCCAAGTCTCCAAGGGAAAGGGTGCAGTTTGACCGGACAACTTCAGAAGGTGCGTTTTCAACAACTGTGAAGAGAAGCTGGAGATTTGATTCGCTGGCATACAGTGAGGTTTAGACATTAATTTAACTATAAGTTCAGTTTTTGTAAAGGATAAAGAGAAAACGAAATAAAGATTTGAACTTACCAGAAACTTGCATCAATTATCATACATCTGCATAATGCAAGCATTGCGGAAGCTTGTAGTTCTGGATGCTGTGAGAATGAAAATTCAAATATATAAGAAAATAAATTTGGAGCGAAAGAATAGGGATCTAAAACACAAGCTTACAGCTTCATCAGAAACAACGAAACAAGAAAAAGAACTTAAAAACTAACTACCTTTTGCAGCACAGAAAAATTTCTGCAAAGCTTTGAGAGAAAAGTTGCACAATCCCCAATCAGATTCTTCTCGCCAGAACCACCAGAAACAATTTCTCTCTCTGCTCTTTCAGCGAGTGTGTCAAGCAGTGCGTCATCAGAGGCAGCCAGTCCTAGCTCAGCATTTATGCTATTGTTCTGTAAAACAAAGAAAACATCGCATGAGATAGCACTACTACGTAAAAAGTAACCCAATAGGGTTTCAACATTTGTACCACCAGCTGCACTTCACGGAATCTGTCTGTACCTCTTGCGCGGCCCCAAGGTTTTCTTCTGTATTCTGACTTTCAGCAGCTGCTTTATCCTTTTTAGTCTTCTGTCTCCGGATCTTCTGGGTGCAGGATTCTATATACACCAACTGATTCATGGCAATATGACTGACAACGAACAAGAATCTACTGAGTTTTGATACTTGAACTGTGGTCAGAAAATCGACAATACTGTCGTCAGTATCATTCTGTGGTTGATCTTCTCCAACAACGTCAAACACAGTGCTCAGGGACTTTTTAATAATATTAGAAGCCAAGGTTTCCGGAGTAGGGTGGATCATGTATATGGCACTTATGGCTTTATCAGCTGTAGTGTAATATATGTTTTCTGGAAGCCAGTTCCCAGTGATCAAACTCTCAAGAATACCAAACAGTCGGTTGCCACTGCTGAGCAATAACTTCTTCCTATCTTCCTCGGAAAGCCTCTGAATAGCAGTGCATGCAGTTCTGGCAAGTAGAGGTTCCACTTTTGCCCAGCGGCCAAACCCAATATCAATAATATCCTGTATGTGTGATCCAAGAATCCTAGATGACGACTTTGCAGCCATGCAAAGGATAGATAGAGCCCCACGACTTTGCTCGGCAGTTGTCCCGTTGATGTTAAAGCAAAAGAAGTCCCACAGAGCCGAAGTCTACAAAAACAAAAACGATAGAAGCTATAATTAGCCTCTTGACCACATGTATTGATTACATCGCTAGAGTCAAAGAAGGAACTTACCGTGCTGCTAGAAATTTCACCTTTGGACACTAAAGCATTAACAATAAACTCTAGTGCTGCTTGATCTCCTATATTCGAATCTATGGCAAGATTCAACAGCTGTCTCGCCGTTTCAACTGGATTTTTCTTTATGTAGATTGAAACAAAGGCATTCTCCACTGCCTCATAGATGGACTTATCCTGAGAAAAGGCCTGCAGAGACAACATAAAACAAGGTATTCTAGGACCATGTACGAAGGGAATGTTTAACTCATAAAATGTCAGAAGAATGGCTCTTTTTGTGAGTTACAATATATGAAAAGAGACCATACCAGAGGCAGAATTTTACGGAGACAAGCTTCCGCACCATCAATTTGGAACTGCTTACACCTCATCAACAATAGAATAGCATTCTCAACATCACTGGCAGAAGATGAAGCCATCAACTGAACAAGGATCGGCATACTAGCTGACATGCACTTGGAGAAACTCAACCCAGCCTCAAGGGAAGCAATCAACGCCTTGGTCTGCTCGATGTTACCAATATCTGGAACAGAAACATCCTTCTCAGTGATCTCTTCCCCATTCTCTGGCTGACAGCTATCAGGTAGACTATCTTGATGCATATTATTTGTAACTTCAGGTTGCAAGTCATCGATTTCACCATCTCCATTACATGAGTCACCATCTGAAGTTGGCTCTTTTGATGAGTCCTCAGTAGTTCGGTTTGGTTCAAGTTCGTTCAGTTTTCTTTTATACTGCTCCAGGGTTGCTTCAAATGACGCTATCCGAAGCTGTGGACCAAAAGGGTTATGTTGCAACATCGTGATCAGTAAATTCAATGCGGACTTTCTAACAATTGCACTCTTGTCTTCCAGTCTTCCAGCAGATATTGATGCAACCTCGTTCCATAGGCCAATCGAAACAGAATGCTCTTCACACAGTTCAGCCCAAACCTGTAGAACTCTGCTCCTTGTATAGGCAGAGACATCTCTACACCGTTCCAGCAAAATTTCCAACATTGCTTGCTTAGTTCGCAGACGAAGGGACTTGGAACTCACATCTCCCTCGGCATCATTAAAAGCTTTAGCAACCAGCTTTCCAAGAACACCGACTAGCGCGTTCCTTATCTTGTATGATTCACCACCAAAGTGAGGGACCAAGACTCCAACATTTGTCGACATTACTTTTGGCAAACGATCAGCAAGCTCAACCAAGAAACGTCCCACATTATCAGCCCCAGCTGTATCTTTAACATAGGCTTTTGGATCAGTCCTCCCAATATCTCTAATGATTGTCACGGCCAAGGTACCATCTGAGTACTTACTTTCAGCTCTAGCAACTGCATCAGCAACGTGTACAACAGCAAAATCATACTTGTGTATCAAATGCATGACTGATGCACATGACTGCACAATGTAACGGTACTTTGTAGCAGATGCCCCTATGATGCGACACAGTGCATCTTTTGCCTCAGGATCTTTCAAGATCGCAGCATTCTCAAAAAGAGAGAACGCGTTTCTACAAGGAAACAAAATGAAAAAGCTAAAAAACTGTATCTTTAACATGGAGTAAGCAAGATAAACAAAGGATTCATCAGTTCAAAGAAAATTACTTGACAATGAAAGACAGGTAGTTTTCATCAAGCTCTGATGATCCAAAGAGCAAGGACAAGTTGATCTCAAGAGAGTTTGCAATCAAATTGAGCATCCTACCCCTCTGAGGCTCCCAGCTCCATGACTGAACAGCCTGCTTCTTCCTCCCTCGTGCCGCAACCTGTTCATCCACAACAACAATATATCAAAATGCAATCTACTCTGTAACCTTGAAAAAAAAGAACTCACCTTTGTGCTGTCCACTGAGCTAACATGTGCCTCTTCAGTCATGATAATAGTGAAGAGAAAGAAAGTGTACATCTTCAAGGCATTGCGATGAGATGTGATCCTATCAATGATTGGAACTTCATCCTCCTGGTCCTGTACAGACCGTGAGATGGAATCCACATTGGGAAGAAGGACACTTAGATTGGAACGGAGGCTTTCCACAAGGTTACACTTGCAAGATGGAGGAAGGGTATAGAAGTCCCTAACTAAAGAGTAGACACGGTCGAAAACGTCTTGGTCTTCGATACAGAAGAGTTCTCTATCAGATAGATCAAATGATACACCTGCGTTCCACATATCAAAAAAAAAGGCTCACATATCAACATAGCCAGATGAAACATTAGCCTCGGGTCCATAAAAATTCTAATGGTTAATATCAATGTTTAAGACGAAGATTATCGATCTAAAAATCGTTTCGTTTAGGTCCGATTTGCTGACTAGGCGGATGCGTAGAAGCCGCGTAAGTCTATTTTTTTAAAAATCACTGGTTAATATAATATGTATATAGTATAGTTATGTTCGTTTGGTTGCCGCAGTTTTCGGCGTAGGCGTGAGCGTCGGCATCTGCGTCAATGAAAATAGTTATTGTTCGTTTTGTAGACGCCAACGCCAATGCAGTTTTAATCGCAGACGCAGATTTTTTCGGCGATCGACGCGAGGACGCAGCGTTTAGACGCAGTACCGCCGTCAATGAAACGAGCAAGAGTTTATTAAAAAAATTGATGCCGACGCAGCCGCAGGTAGCTGCGTCAACCAAACGAACAGCACTTATTATGTTCCCAAATTGGATAAGAAACATATATGTATTAAGCATATAACCTTAGCTCCGTGAATCTCAGAATCAATGCAACGCAAATGAAGCCTAAACCATTTTGGAGTGAACCTATTACTGTAAGTTCGACAGTTGCATCTAATAGAGTGAAGAAGAGTTTTACCTTTGACGAATTCTTCGAGATCCGAAGGACGAAGGGAGGTGACGTCGACGGGATTCTGAGCGAACAAGCGGTGATTGTCTTCGGGATCTTCTTCTAGGGCTCGTAGAATTTGGGGGAAGACGAAGGGAGGAGCCATTTTCTTAGAGAGAGAGAGAGAAACTGAGAGACGTTGTTGGTGGGAGGGGAGAGAGAGAGATTTTGGCGAGATGTAATTTCGAAATCAAAATTGAAAATAGCGACGGAGCGGGAAGACTTGGACCCACAGTATTGGGTCGGGTCCGGGTATGAGTTTCCGTGATTAATTTTTTTTTTATTAATAAAGTGTCGAAATTAAATTATCCGAGCATTGATGACGACGATGCGTATCTCCATGGCTTGACTGGCCCAAATGGGGAAGCAATTATGATTATTAATGAAATTATTTTGGCGCATGAGTTATTTTTATTTTATTTTATAGTTTAATCTATTTTATTTACAAAAAGTAAACTCAGTTATTTTGAATTGAAGTTTTTCCTAGTTTTTTTTTTCCAAAACGGTTTAAACTAGACAACATATTATTAAATCATAAAATTACATGTAAGTATGTACCAGCAAAAGCATTTATCCCTATAAAAGAACAGCAAAGCACCATATAACTTTCTCGTGCGGATTTGAATCTACAAATAAGTCATTTAATTGTACCAGACAGCATAACACTACATCATGTCAATAAACTAAAAAGTAATGTGCACATAAAAAGATGACAAAATTAATCAAGCAAGATTAAGAAATTAAGCAAGATATCCATAACAGGTCAGGTACAGAAACTTTCCCCTAAAGTCATTGATTAAATTATTTACATTAATACTCTGTCCAAGTCATATCTCGAAATTTATTATAATCACTAATTTTATATAGTACTATATATATATATTTTTTTTTTTTTTAAAATATCCTGTATAGAGAGGTATTCAATCATTTAGTTTCATACTTTATCAAAAGAAAAGTTGTTTTTTTAAAATACATTTTCATTAAATTAAAATATTTTATTATATACTTTTTGAGCATATATACTGTAAAATCTCTGGAAAATGAAATGTCAATATTTTTTTTTGGTAAAGATTGCGGTTACATAGATAATGACATTTTAATTTAATTTATATTTTCTGTTTCTCGCCTCTAATCTAAATTAATAAGACTATAAATATTGCGCCCAACTTATAGACAACTTCTTCTTCTTACAGAGTCAAAATCAAATCGAGAATTGGTTGTAGGAAAATCAACATCACCACCATATCGTTCTTCCGCCATTAAATATCTTCTACCATCTCCAACTGCCATTGACAGCTATTCTCCACCTCTCTCCTTCTTCTCTTCTCTTCCCAGAAAGAGTAAAGAACCAAACTTTCAAACCTCAGCGACTCAAAAATGGGTTCTTCTGCTTCAAAAACCGCTTCTTCCACGACGATGAGTTCACCTTCTCCGGCGATCCACAGAGCTTTCTCTTTCCCGACGCCGTTGGTTCACCACCCTCCGGCAAGAAAAGGCGACACTCACCACCTCGTCTCCCTCACATCCACCTCGTACGGTTCTCTCCTCCTCGTCGACCTCCACGAATCCAAAACCGCCTCCGATCGTATCTCAATCTCCGGTCCAGACCCGGTCTCACTCGACTCGTTCTCTCCTGACTCAGTCATCAACACGTGGGAGCTTATGGACGGCTTAGACGACGACGAGGAGTTCGAGTTCGAAAGCCCTAAACTCGGTAAGCCTATCTCCAATCTAGATTCGGATCTTTACCCGAAACCCGACCCGGATCGGATTGTGCCGGCGTTGACATTAGACGAATCTTACGAGTTCGAATTCGAAAGCCCTAAGCTTTGTAAGCCTATCTCAAGTTTAGATTCGGATCTTTTCCCTAAACCCGACCCGGATCCGAATGTGTCGGCTTTGAAACTAGACGAGTCTTACGAAGTCGTGAGAGTCGAACAAGAAGTAGAAGAAGGTTGGGTCCCACTATCTTATAAACCAAAGCAACCTCTTTGGAAGCATTTGTCTGAAGAATCTTTCTTGTCTGGTTTAGATCCTATCATTGTCTCTTCTTACAAGAAAGCTTTGCCCGCTAGTGCACTGAGTACTACACAGGCCAAAGCAGAAGACAAGATTGTACTCTACTTCACAACACTCAGAGGGATTCGAAAGACTTACGAGGACTGCTGTTGCGTTAGAACGATATTAAAAGGGTTTCAAGTGACTGTAGACGAGCGTGACATCTCCATGGATTCAAAATACAGGAAAGAGCTTCAAAGCACGCTCGGGGATGCGGAGAAACCGGTTTGTTTGCCTCAGGTGTTTATCGGGGATACCCACATTGGTGGCGTCGAGGAGGTTATGAAGCTAAACGATAGTGGCGAGTTAGCTGAGATGTTGAAAGGCTTCTCTGTTTGTGAATGCTTGGGGACATGCAGGAGCTGTGGTGATGCAAGGTTTGTGCCTTGTAGCAACTGTGATGGTAGTACTAAAGTGTTTGAGGAGGAAGACGAAATGTTCAAGCGGTGTTCGAAGTGCAA
Source organism: Brassica rapa (assembly GCF_000309985.2). Classification (NCBI taxonomy): domain Eukaryota; kingdom Viridiplantae; phylum Streptophyta; class Magnoliopsida; order Brassicales; family Brassicaceae; genus Brassica; species Brassica rapa. The sequence continues at coordinate 2,186,612 of NC_024798.2, read as the reverse complement.
TGAGAATGGATTGGTGCGTTGTCTTGAGTGTTGTATCTAAGTAAAGTGTGGGTGTAAGGGGGTTTAGAGTGATTGTATGAATTGTGAGAGGTGAACAAGTCTTATTGGTTATTGGGTTTAGTATTTGTATATTACAATAAGAAATGGCTTCAAGGCAAGCTAATTATTACTAAGATGTTATTGGTTTCTCAATTAGTCTACCTCTTATTCAGGACAACCCCACTCATCGGTCGTGTTATAACGTAACGAATTTGAATTGAAGTAAATTTATCTTTGTACAGAGGAATTTTCTCTTTCATGTCTTAGTGGGTGTTGTTACTCTCTGAACAATGTATAGAATATAATTGTCTGCTGTCTTGCTTGATTGCTGTAAATTTTGGTCTTATCATGACAGGAGAGTTGCTCTTCTATCCTTTTTGTTACTTGCTCTTCTATCCTTTTTGTTGGGCTACCAGACGAGTTGAATAACTTTCCACTAAAGTCTCATCATTTTTAAGAAAGTATTGGTGAACCGCTTGATGGTTTAGCTATTTCACCCAATAAAGAGCTGAAGAGAAGGCTGTATAGGGTCTCAAACCGCTTTTGGTTCCTGTTTAAATGATATATATATATATATATATATTCAGGGTCTCAGGTCTCGCTCATGATGGTAACACCAGAGGCTAGAGAAGGCAGAAAGCCAGCTACTGTTCTGAAAAAGGTGAAGAGATTAAAATGTGTTGGACTTCCATATGCCTACTTCAGCAACGCTAGATGTAAGTAAGTTATAGAAAACAGTTCCATTGTTTGTTTATCTTTTGGAATATTGCTTAATTGATAATGATTTAACTACTGAGTTGGATAACAAGTGTACGTAATGGTAATGGTGGTGTGTTCTTTTTTTCTTTTTTTTTGGTAAAATATTAAATTATTATACCAATTTTCGAATTTGAGACAGACGTTACACAGTAAACAGGTAGCAGAATGCGAAAACGAAACTAAACAAAGAAACCTAAGAGGAATGAGACAAACTAGATGATAGCCAGACAAAGTCTAAGAACCTGATTCGTTAAGAGTCAAGCTCGAACCTTGCAAACCGAGACCGGTCGAGATCGAGAGCCGCGCACCGCTAGCTACCGAGAAAAAGGCGCCCTCAAACCTTAATGCTATGGTTCCTACAGCTTCCGACCGCTCCGCCGAAACCAAGACCCAAAAGAAGAATCCAAACACAAACAAAACTCAATTCACCCGACAGCTAAACTTCCGACGGCACGAGAGAGAACCACCAAGCGACGATGTCGTCGTTTGTCAAGCCTTCTTGGAGATTGCCGCCTCCATTCCAACTCGACATGTTCTTCTCATGGTGCATTTGATAGAATCTGATTTCTTTTCTTGATGATGTTTCCTTCTCAGGGCCTCTTAAAAATCAATAGAAAAGAAGGAAAAGGGCCTTGAAGCTTTCCACTGGAGAGACTATTGGCGATATTCCAGTGCATTGTCTCTATAACAACACGATGTCTGATATTCTGCTTCAAGAGCCGAGTCTTTATGATGCAAACTTGATAATCAAAAGTAGAAGCTGCCTATTACAAGGTTCTATTTGATACCGTTCCCATGGTGTCTGAAGATGTGACTCTGAAAGGGGTAACACACTTTGTTTGCAACTATTTGACTCAAATAGAATTTAGTGATGCGAAGATAACACTGATACACTGTATGTGTTTCTTTTTGTCCTTTGATTTGGTGTATAGGTTGCCAGAAGCCTCAGCTTTCCATTTTCTAAGTACTTGTACAGAAAATCATATGTGAAATCCAAAATGTTTTTAGAGGAAGAAACTAAAACTATGAAGTTTTTGGATAGAGAAGTATAATCATAAGGGATTTTTAGAATAGTGGTCAAATAATAAATAGCAATTAAGCAGATTCTAAATAAACGTATTGGATATGTAAAAAAAATGATTGACTATAAAATGAGGAGAGAATGAGGGGGTCAAGTCAACATAAGTCCACATCACATCTTCACACACGCAAAATCATACCAGTGTCTTGTCTTGTCAAATCAATTTGTATCTAGACAAAATCTTATTCCAATACATACACTGAGAAACAAACATATATATGCACATAGTGATCCTTTACCACACGTATATGCAACTAAAATTATACTATGAAATTAACATATCTAACTTGTGTCTTTACACATACCCGTTTGATCTGAAGAAATGACAACGTTTTGTGGGTTTGGGGAGGAATGTGTGTTTAAGTTGATGGGTAACCAGTAAAGAAGAAGTGGAAAGGAACCTAACTTTATCTGATTTGAAGTGGAAGATGGTAAAGGAACGATGAAGTTGTACACATAAATCACCACCGAATTAAGAAGGATCATGGAGACCTTGCAAGACGCATTTAAAGAAGAAAGTGATATATTCAGATCAAAATATATTCAGAAAAAATGTGTTCTAGTATTATTCTAAGGTATTTTTTTTATAATGAACTAAAAACAAATTTTTGGGTATTCATCTAAAATATACAAGGTTGATCGGTAGTCTTACTCATGCAATGAAAAATCAATCGTTTTACTGTTTTAGATATAAACCACGTCTAACCACAAAAGTCGAATCAGTATTTTTTGCTGAAGTAGTTTCTTTTAAATAATTAAACCATTTGAATAACAGTTGGATGGTGTTGCAATTTTATGGACATTGGACAAACTAAGCTTTGCTCGGTCAATACGACTACAGGGTACGTTATTAATGTCTAAAATAACCGTTTTATGAGTTATCTTCTCTTCATAAATGATGTAAGACTTTGAACAGCGATCCATGGAAATTTTAAAAATCAACTATATATAGAGAACAGCAGGGCCGTCTAGCAGCAAGCGCAAGTGGGACGGTCGAACAGGGCTCCGAATTATAAAAATAAAAAATTTAAGGATTTTTCAAAATATATAGATAAATTATGGTAAAAAACTTTAAAATTTTAGATATAATGCTAAATTTAGAATTTATAATTAAAAAAAAATAGACAAAGTTATTAAATTTTAAAATTACTTGATAAAATGTACGTTTAAAATTTTTTTTGAACATAGCCTAAAATTAATTTGAGACGGCCCTGGAGAACAGACTAGACTATCATATTCGTGACAAAAAAAGGACTAGACTATCATATACTATAGATATATAGTATATTAAAAATGCATGCTCACATTTTGTTTTTGCATGCAATTGATTAGGTGCCTTGGGTTGCAGACAGGGTAATAACTGGAAACAAGATCATTATTACATGACCACACTATAAAATCTTGTTCCATGTTATAACTTACAACTGTTGAAGTAAAACTTCTTTCACCAAATAAAGAGTAGCTGAGAATTACTGTTTCACCACCTGTCTTCTTGTTTTTATTCTTTATTTACCCATTTGCAAACCTTACCAAACACTTCTTCTGTCTTTGCCACAATACTTTTAGGAGTGTAAGTGGAAACTCCAGCTTTTCTCGTCTCTTTCTTTTCACCTATATATTTTTGTAAATATGAGTACATAGTCTTGTTACAAAAAAAAAAAAAAAAAAAGAGTACGTAGTCTATCATGTGTATTGGATATAATTACTGATACTGTAAAAAGAATCCACATCCATGGGTCATGACTTAAGACTGAGAGGCTTTTGTTGCGTGCCCGTAATCCAAAAGATTCAGTACTATTTGATTCTTTAGATTCTACCTTAGGCTACTGACATTGTCATTATCGATTGATAAAACATTAATTTTACATGTAGGAATTCGAGATATCTAAAGGGGCATTGTCTCAACTTATGTAATAGGAGAGTCCTCGTGATCCTTGTTCGTTTTTTTTTGTTAGCCTTTTTCTAACATTCTGCTTCAAGAGACGTAAATTAGAAGATGTCAATCAAAGATAAGACTTAACAATACATTCACGTTTTTCAAAAATAATTCATTAATTATTTTAAATAATATATAAGCAAATTTAAATATTTATTAGAAATAGCGACAAATTTAATCATTCTAATTTTTACTTGAGAGTTCAAAGCAATAAAATAACTTTTCAAATAATAGTTCAAATTTCCATACAAATTGATCTAAACTGACAAAAGTAATCTGAAATTGACTGATTAAAAGGACACCTCACTTATATAGTATCTGAAGATCATACAGCTGTAAGCTATTTTCTTACGAGTGACAGTACACTTCGAGATGAAGTTGGATAGGCACAAAATCCTCAAAGTAATGCATCAAAAAGCAGAACCCTGGGATCTGATTAAGCGAGGACCTACTAAAAGAAAAATCTTTATCATAAAAAAAAAATTAAACTATACTTTGTATGCAAGGACCTACTTATATATTTAAGTTAATTAAAAGCATGCAGAGTATATTTCTTTTGCCAGCACATGAAAAATCATTTATAAGCAACTGTTTGTCGAATTTCTTTTCTTGTGCAACCATTTCTTATGTTAATTTACGTTGCAGATCTAGTGGAACAAAAGTGGATCAAGCGGATTAACCAGATCAAGCGGTTTAAAATATTTATGATTACTAGATTTTTTAACCGCGCTACGCGCGGATAAGATATTATATGTATTTCTCAATTCTAAAAAATAATGTATAATATTGTATTATATTATTTAAAGAATAGAAAATAAGACTACATAACATAAATATATTTTTTATATTTTCTTTGTGGAAATCATTATGTTGTTTGATTGTTGTACTTAATTCACATATTTGCATAGATATTTATGATAGATGAATAACTATATTTTTATTATCAGTAAATAATATATATTTATTATATAATATAAGAAAAATGAAATTATTTACTTTTTAATAAACTTGTCTCATGTTGGGGACTCGGTTATAGACATATCATATTCGAATGAAACATTTTTACACTTATCAATGTTCTTAACAATCAATAAACAAATCTGAATATTAAAACAATATCTCATACGATCTCTTTGTGGAATAACTGCTTTGAAGAAATTTAATTTATGCATCAAAAAGGACTGGAAATGGATATGCATATGAGTTATCTAAGTGAGCTTTACAAAAAACTATTTATAGTTCATATATCATTTATGTCCATCCTATTTTTTTATCCATCATTTCTTAAACATCTTGAAATAAGTAATGCTAATTAATAATAAACTTTTTGCTCACAAAATAAAAATCAAATTTGTTTAATTATCGCTTAATTTGTCTAAGTGATATATGTATTTCTCAATTCTAAAAAAATAATGTATAATATTGTATTACATTATTTAAAAAATATAAAATATGACTACATAACATAAATATATTTTTTAAATTTTCTTTGTGGAAATCATTATGTTGTTTGATTGTTGTACTTGATTCACATATTTGCATAGATATTTGTGGTAGATGAATAACTATATATTTATTATCAGTAAATAATATATATTGATTATATAATATAAGAAAAATAAAATTATTTACTTTTTAAACAAACTTGTCTCATGTTAGAGACTCGGTTATAGACATATCATATACGAATGAGACATTTTTACAGTTATCAATCTTCTTAACATTGAAAAAACAAATCTACATATCAAAACAATATCTCATACGATCTATTTGTGGAATAACTACTCTGAAGAAATTGAATTTAGGCATAAAAAAGGACTGAAAATGGATGTGCAGATATGTTATCTAAGTCTGCTTCACAAAGTACTATTCATAGTTCATATATCATTAATGTCCATCCTATTTTTTTGTCCACCATTTCTTAAACATCTTGAAATAAGTGATGCTAATTAATAATAAACTTGTTGCTGGAAAAAAAATCAAATTTGTCTAATTATCGCTTAAATATTTTATTAATATGGTCAAAGAAGCTTTTAAGTGATATCATAGTTTAATTAATTAGTTTTTTTGTTAATTTTTAGAGGTTTTTGTATTTAAGATTTTTTTCCATATTAAGCTTCTATTTCTTTCACAGAATTGATATATATATATATATATATATATCATAAAAATTACCATCAAATCAGTTTTACTTATTTATTATTTTGTTTTAACGAAAATACACTTTTTAAATAATTTAATTTAAAATAAAATTATATATTAATTTGCTTTATTTTAACAATTTCATTGATTTAATTAATTTGCTTTGGTGGATAACTTAAAAAGTTTTCATATGAATCGGGGAAAGCAAGTTTATGTTGTTATATTATATTTATTTTGTGTATATAGAATCTATATATAATGCTAGTGTAATAAAGAAAGAACATTATTTTTTTGTAACTTCAAAAATATACATTATTACAATTTAAAATGAATCAAAATTGAATAAAATGGTAATTAAATATTTGTAAATCTAATTATTTAGTTGGATTCTCATGAAAAAAAATCGATTGGTTAAACAAATGTTTCAAAATTTGTTGTGGTATTGTTTTGTCTATAAATTATAAAATTTATTGAATTAATATATTTAATTATTGCATCCTTAAATAATATTTTATTAAGACATTATAAAAATATGTTTTGAGTTGTTTTGTGAAATTGTACAAAAATCTATGTTTTTTCATATTTGTAACTTCAAAAAGATACATTATGATAATTTGAAATTAATCAAAATTGAATAAAATGGTAATTAAATATTTGTTAAATCTAATTATTATTTTTATCTTGTTTAGTTGGATTCTCATGAAAAAAAAATTGATAGGTTAAACAAATGTTTCAAAATTTGTTGTGTTATTGTTTTGTCTATAAATTACAAAATTTATTGAATTAATATATTTAATTATTGCACCCTTAAATAATATTTTATTAAGACATTAGAGAAGTATGTTATGAGTTGTTTTGTCAAAATTTTACAAAAATCTATGTTTTTTCATATTTGGCACGAAAATTTATATGTTAAACTTACTTTTACAAAATTCTTAACTTTGTCACGAAAACAAAAATCTATGTTTTTTCATATTTGTCAACGTTCTCACACTTTCTAAGAATATATTAGCTTAGTCACTTACTTATTTTTTTTTACAAAACAAAGTATCGGAGTCTTGAAAGTTGAATTCATATTATTGTAAATGTACATAAGAATTTGTGATTATATACTTAGTGGTTCTTGTATATGTGTCCAAGAAAGTTTCAATGGCTTAGTGGTAACTGTTGTGATTATATACTTAGTGGTTCTTGTATATGTGTCCAAGAAAGTTTCAATGGCTTAGTGGTAACTGTCCTATATATATATATATATATCATACTAACCCGGGTTCGATTCTCACCTTCGCATTGTTTTTTTATTTTTTACGAAAAATAAATGAGATGACATGGCAATTTCGGATTCTCTGATTGGTTGATTTTTCTATCCTATGTGGACACTCTCTCCATGGCTTATATCCCCCTTTTAGTATAGTATAGATTATATTCACTTAAAATAATATATTTTCAGTATATTTCATAATTTAACTTAAAAATATTTATTTATAATTTATTATCATATAATATTGTTAATATATTATGTCTTAGAAAACAGCATTAACTAAAAGTAAAACATCAATCTTTATATACAAAAAAAATTAAAAAAATAATCTTTTGTATATTAAGAGAGTTTTAAAAACAGTTTATAAGCAAATATATGTTATATTACATGTATTCTATGTATATTATGCTTGAATATAAAAAGTATTATTTTTTACAGTTTTAAATTAGGTGATATTTTGTTGTAAAAAAAATTAGATGATTTAAAATATTTTTGTTTTTTAAGAGACTAGTTTATTAAGCTTTATAGTTATGTAACATAATAGTCTTACAATATTCAAACTTTTATTAAACAAAAGAATAACAAAAAATGAATACTAAAATAAAAGTAGGAGGATACACCATATACACATCAAAACCCTTGTGTTTTTAAAATTTGGATTGCTTGAACCATAACTACTGTTTTGATTACTTTATTAATTAAACTGAACCACTTATTAAAATCAAATAATTTGCATGAACGGCAATTGATGTGTGTACGATACACTTGAATGGAAGAACCGCTATTTTCTCCACCTCCCATTCATAACCTAAGAGTTACGTGGGTTTAAACACTTACAATCGAAAGTGAGTTCAACGGTTAAGAAATTAACAAAAGACAACGAAACATAAATGCATTAAAGGGTGGAACAAACCGTAAGATGCGATGATGATTTCAAGAAATTACAATAAAATTAAGAAAAGAAGGAAAATTATCATTTAGTTTAGAGAAAGAAAGTGAAAAGACAAGACAACATCAAATCGGATATCTATCTTATCATACGACTGCCTTCATGTGTTGCCAGACTTGTTTCACTAATATTTTCAATTTTCTTCTCTGCACAAATTTAATCGATGTATATTACAAATATAAAAAGCTAGATATATTTGGAAAGGAGAAGAGTTTCTTTCTTCCTATCAAAACCAAATATAGAAAACAAAAGGAAAAAATGGACACCCGCGCGTGTTTTCTTGGCTGACCTCAATGTCTATGTACCATTTGAAGAAAATTCATTCGAGGACTAGAAAATTAGGTTTCAACAAGAGAAAAAATCAAGAAGGTTAAGTGATAAGACATCAGCATGTCGTAACATGGAAACAGGCTTAATAGTTTTCATCATCTAACTTGAACTAGTATTTTAATTGAAGTTTATATAAATTGGAGTTAGATTAGATGTGTTGTAATTCTTTTTTTTTTTTTCTGAACTAGGATATGTTGTAATTTTTGGATAATGATTTCAAGAAATTCTTGGATAGTGGTCCGACAGAAGGAGCCGATCGACCCGGACGACACGGATTCTCATGACCTTCAATTCGACACGGATTTACATTATTTGTTAGTACTAGTTATTTTTTGTTTATCTGCATTATTTTTATAGAATACATTGATTATTTAAATCATACTTCGTTTATTAGCTGAAGTAAACACGCTGCAAACGAAAGTAGTCTAACTAGACAGATCTTTACTTTATCTTTTCAGGTTTTATATTAGCCCGATGAATATCTATTCTGAAACACCATCTATTGGCTATCTACACCAGTTTCATGCCACATTTGCGATAAAATATTTTCAATTGGTGAAAATGGTTTCGGTGTCAGAAGAATGACCAAGAATTACAGATTGTTTAGAAGATATCAAAATCTAAAGAAGTTTTCACATTTCAGAGCTCTTTCAAATACCACAAACAATGAATTTAAGGACGGATAGTCTTGTATGCAGTTCTAGAAAACAATAGTCTTTTGCTGTTCATATGGATTTTGAATTACATGTTTGGTTTGCAGAGTTTCAATGAATGTTTATATTGATGACAAAAAAATGACTTCTGAGTTAAGGAAGTCATGGAAAATTCAGTCCAAAAAAAGTCATGGAAAAATATTACTGTTACAAACAGAAAAGAGAAGAAAAAAGAATTATGTGAACTAGAATAGCAAAGCGGTATTTATCATTGTCTCTTGTACTTATTGTATCTCTGTGTTTCATCAATGAAATTCATAGACGAAAAAAGAATAGCAAAGTGGCAAATAATCGGCTAAAATTTAATTGAACTAAAAATCTACATAGTAATTCGTTTTTCGTATATGCCATTAATATTGTAGATTTAGGAAATCAATGAGAAACATATAATAGTATGAAATTGTTATGTTTTAAGAAACTTCAGTAATAATATTTAGATTAATTTTTGTTGACATAATCACTCTATCTTGTTACTACTGATTTATTATTTTGCTACAAATTATGCAAAATTATTACTAGACGATTGTACAACTAGGAGTGTCAATTCAGGCTGGCTCGACCTGGTCCAAAACCGCTAAACCCGTAAATATTTGAGTCCGGTCTTGGCCGACCCGAATTTATTTTGGGCCTAGAATTCAAAGCCCGGTCCGGCTCTTATAGTAAGGGCTATAGGGCTTTTCGGAATTTTGTGGGTTTTTCGAAAAATAATTTGTCATTGTCACTTCCATCGTTTTAATATATGTGAATTTGTTTAAAAAAAATTACATATGAAGATTCTATTACACCATTATAATTTGTTTTATGAAAACCCATCTTAATCGTTTGTTATTAATACTATTTTTGTTTTGCTTCATAATAAGCGAAGTTCTCAATATTTTAGATAAAATTTAATGTGATTTGAAAATTTTGACCAATTACAAAATACTGCATTTTTATTAGTTGAATTATTTTATTTAATATTATTTTTATGTAACCAAAATAAATTGTATAAAAATTTATATTTTTTTAATCGTTGTGCAAAAACTTTAAACATCAACTACAATCAAACCGAGGGAATAATTCTTAATAAATTGTTTTTCTGTGACTCAAACCACATATCTTAAAAACATTAGTGAATCTTTAATCAAATAACAAACTTCCACAATACTGTAGAATCTCTATAAATTAATACTCGATAAATTAATAATCTCTATAAATTAATAATTTTCGCCAGTCCCAACTTGGACCGGTTCAAAATTTGACACAAATCGATAAAATAATAAGATAATAAATTTTTAGAAAATTATATGTAAATATGTGGTCCCATTAAATTTATAAATTAATAATTTATATGTATACATATTTTACAAAAGTAAGAACTTATTATTATATTTTTTTATTAACAATGAAATTATCTTTTATTTTCTTAATATTTAATATATTTTTGATGAGATTTAGTAATATTATATCTAAAACCACATTTAAGTTATATGCAATATATATTATATACACCAAATAGTATAATAAAATTAATATAAATGTCAAATTTCAAAAAAATAACAATTAATGTTTATACACTAAAATCAAACATTTTTCTTATCTTAGAATAAATATATCTTAAAATAAGAAATCTAAATAAAAAATCTTTTGTAAATTAATATATCTATAAATTAATAAAATTTTAAAGTTCCAACATTTTTAATTTAATTATAGAGGTTCTAGTGTAGTTTATCATCATCAGACATTAACTTTATATTTGTTTTTCATAATTAATCATTTAAAATTTTAAGTACTTCCGGAATAGAACATCATCATTGGTGTTTTTCCATCCTAATGTATTATGGATCATGTGGAAAGATAAGAGATTTTTTTATTTAATGTGGGGTAAAAAATGGGAAACAATGGAAGAGAGATAGTCAAAAATGGACCAACGGTCAAAGGCCAAACCATCAAATCAAATTTTAACCGAGAACAGTTCGAGACTTTTGGTGGTCTCTGCGTTAACGAATTAGGCCAATGTTCTTATCCATCACCGTCCTTGCCAATTTACCAGTTCCATATTAACACGCATGCAGATGGCTTCCAATAATGATCGTGGTTGGTCTGTTTTTTTCTCTGCGATAAATATGGTAAATGCATTTTTTTAAATCAAGTTTCATAGACGTGTCGTATAAAGTGACGCGGCACAGGTGCATTTACGATACAAACATTGTTGATTAATTTTATCACTACTAGTGTCGAAGAAAGTTATATAAATCAATTTGCTAAGTTCATCTACCATTTAAATCGCTTGACTGCATATCACCGTATATACTAAATGGAACCAACCAACCTTTTTTTTTTTTTGCAAGTTTGTCTCTGCCATGCCAACATTCAGAATCTATCAAATTAATGTATATTTTTGTTATCAATCGGTCAACGCTTTGAAATGAAAAACTGTATATATGGTATATATATATATATATACGGCTGAAATTTACTTTGAAGGAAAAATGATGATTTTCTCTGGAATAGATCTTCATATGTAAATTCTTTTAATACTGTATTACATTCTCTAACTAAAAATGTTAATGTTGACTTTTCAAATATTTGATATCGCTGTGATATATCCATTTTTGAAGGACACTAGATTATTTGGCATTTTTAAAACCACATGCATGTATGTTTCTGCATCATGGTATTGATTGAGTTTCACAGATATATATTCGTATTATCGTATACCAAGCCAAAAATACAGTTGCCAAAGATCTTGTCTTAGTTCTATTTTTCTTGCAACTAATTATATACGTGACTATTAATGCGACTAAAATATGGATTGATCAGGGCGGGTAGTTAGCAAGTTATATAAGTATTAATTTTTGTCATTTTTACATTATTCATCTGCTCTCCGTATTCGCTTGAGTTGGGATTTGAAACCGTATTGATAAAACGCGTATGTGAATATACATAAGAGTTATTATTGCCACGATTTCATGTATGCGTAACTAAGCTTGAAGATTACCGAGAAATTTAAGTTAAGATTTTGTTTTGTAGTTTTCTTTTTCCAGTATCCAAACTCTTTAATTATAAAAAAATATATTTATAAATAGTAAGTTTACTAATAACCTGGATCTTATTTGTAACCCCTAAAATGAGAAATGATATGGTCGTTTTATTATCAATAGATTTTTTCTATAATGGTCTTATCCCCCTTTCTTCATTTGGGTTTGAATATAATAAAAACATTTTGTGAGAAATAGTTATTTTTGACAATGAACATGCACATTAAATGAAAAATAAGTGGTGGATGGTGTCTTTAAATTAATTCAGCATTTTGTCTTAACTTTCTTCTTTTGTTTTTTAATCACAGAAACATTTGACAAGCATGGTGGAGAAAGCCTCCATTGAAGACGTGATGAAAGTGCTAATAGCTTCAAGAAAGCATGACATGCATCAATTGTGGACCACTTGCTCTTACCTACTCACCAAATCAGGTCTTCCAACAGAGATTCTAGCCAAACACCTCCCAATAGAACTCGTAGCCAAGGTTGAAGATCTTCGTCTCAAATCTTCCATGCCTCACCAACATGACCTAACCTCGGCTCTAGACCTAGACGACCAGAAGATCAGGAGGATGAGACGAGCACTGGACTCCTCAGATGTCGAGCTCGTGAAGCTAATGGTTATGGGAGAAGGACTCAATCTAGACGAGTCACTAGCTTTGGTTTACGCAGTGGAGAATTGTAGTAGAGAGGTTGTGAAGGCACTTCTTGAGATTGGTGCAACTGATGTGAACTTTCAAGTGGGTCCAACCAGGAAAACCGCACTCCACATCGCGGCCGAGATGGTCTCTCCGGACATGGTGGCCGTCTTACTAGACCACCATGCCGACCCAAACGTCCAGACAGTTGATGGTATCACTCCACTTGACATCCTTAGAACCCTAACGTCAAATTTCTTGTTTAAGGGGACAATTCATGGATTGACTCACACTGAACCTAATAAGCTTAGGCTTTGTCTTGAGCTGGTCCAGTCCGCAGCATTGGTGATTTCACGAGAAGAAGGGAACAATAATGATAATAACATGAAAGAAGAACACACGAGCGGAAGTAGTTTGGATTCAAGATTGGTTTATCTTAATCTTGGAGCTACTAATCGGGATCTTGGAGATGGACATGGACATCAAATGGAAGGAATGAGCCTGCATCATCATCATGACCCATCAACGATGTATCATTACCACCACCACCGCCACTTCTAGGTTTTAGAGCCGATCATCTTCTAATTATGATACGACATATTCAATACCTAATTAATTTGTTGGTATATGAGGTTTTATCTCTGTCTACGTGGATATGCAAACAAATACTAGCGGTAAGGCCTCGCTCGCTGCATCCATATCGATCTGCTCAAAGTTTAGTTGTGAGCATAACAATGATAAAAACAAAGTTTATTAGATCAACATCATTCAAATTCTCTATTTTTTTACATTATAATTTCTTTCTCTTGGGGGTTTCATGCCTGTGATGAAGGAGTTTTAAACATAACCAGAAGTGAGGATCCAAAAACGAATATCATGCTTTTTTTGTCTGTGATCATAGGGCATCTCCAACAATAATACCAAATTTGATATTGAAATTACATCAAATTTGGTGTTTTGGTGTCATAATTTTTTGTCATCTCCAATCATAGCACCAAAAGTAATATTATATATTATTTGATGTTTCGGTTTTAATAACTTTTATATTTTTGTTATTTGTAATTGATAAATAATTATTTTATCACACTTAGATATTATGTTTGTTATTTTTTTTGTAATTTTCTGTTTATAAATTTATTTACATTTATATTTTTTGGGTTAACAATATTATACTTTTATGTATTTGTTTTATATAAAATATTATATTATAAAATACAAACTATTAATTATGAAAAGCACATAACAAAATAATATATTATTTTATGTTTTGAGTGTTTATTTCAAATTTTATATTCATTCTAATCTTAATCAGCTAATATTATTAAATTTTATATTGTATAAAATACTAACTAAAATTTTATATTATTGAAATAAAATATGAAAGTTCTATGATATTTTATTTTTTTCAATATAAAGTAAATGATAATAATTATTTAGTGATTTTTACTTGAATATAAAATAAATATATTTTTATTATGTAAAATAATTTAAAAATTCAAATAATACAGTATATTTATGTTTAATTAAAATTTTGAATTAATTAATAATAATAATTGAACTATATTATTATATGAAACATAATAAAAATATGTATATTAAATAGTTGGTGTAATACTATTCACTCTAAGCCAAATTTGGTGGATTGGTATAATTTTTAGTGGTCCATTGGAGATGAAATAACACCAAATTTGGTGTTTTGGTGTCTGGAGTTGGCCTAAAAGAAGATCAGTTTGTTTCAACCCACCAACAAGGCATAACAATGTGTGTTGAGTTTGGGATTTCGATTCTATGCTTCATTCTTCCATCATTTATTTACAGTTGAATGTTGTTATACATATGAAAACAGCTTTGGTAATAGATTAACAAGATATGGTACCTGAAAAGATTTAGCTAAGAAGTCTGACCAAATCCTATAAGATGATGATTGAGATTCTTTTGGGAGTCCCTTACCCAAAGACCAATCTTGGTTAGAACCTGAAGTAACATCATTGTTCAAACTGGTTTGTATATAAAGAAGACACATAATTTATTCGAAATGGATTATTTACTATCTAATCAATAGGGGACATGAAGACCTACAAAATCCGCCTACCACCCATTTTTTTCCTTGGAGTTTAATCTGAAGAAATGGCAACGTTTTCTAGATTTTTGGGTTATGCGTTTCTAATTGATGAGTAACCAGTGGAAAGGAACCTAGCGTTATCTGATTTGAAGAGGAAGATGGTAAGGGAACGATGAAGTGCTGCACATGTATCACTACTGAAGAAGGATAGAGACCTTGCAAGACGCGTTTAAAGAAATAAGTGATGGCAAGTTCTTATCTTCCGTTGCATAGGCAATGGTGTGGCTCAGTCCGAAGCTTGGTGTTTAGCTTTAAAACTTGCAAAATTTCGGACAGTCTTAACTTTGGTCGCTTCCCTTTCAAGAGTTTCAGTTTGTTTAGCTGCTGGATACTCTCGTTTGATAAGGTCTCGCTCTTGTTCAAATTTGTTGATATTTGGAGTGTCTTGGCGGCTTCTATCTAGCTAGATACGCTCTGAGAGATAGTCTCTCGTTGTAACAAGAGGCTGATGTTATTGTTTTGGGAGCTGAGAGCAGCAGCGATAAGTCTCGACCATAGGCTACCAGTAGTTTTTTTTTTTTTGATAAAATAGGCTACCAGTAGTTACGAATATTTTGCAGCTTTATAAGCTTTATTACTTTTATATGTAAGTTTTTTCGGGTTTGGTGTGGTGTTTTTCTCTAGTTACCCGTGTTTGGGTTTCAAATGCTTTTCTTTGAGTTTTTATATCATGGCTAATTGTTTATTTCTAGTTGCCCCAGTCGTGGGTTTAGTTGCGCTGTCTTTTAAGCTCTAGTTTCTGGAGAAATTATATTCTATCTCTTGTATCTTATATATTAAAACAGAAGTCATGACTTCTTTCATGTGTGATTTTTTTTTTTATTTGGACCATCACTTTGAAATCTTATTAAATGTATTTTATTAAGAATAATAATACATAGAATCTTTAAAATACTTTAATCATAATATCTTTTGATATCTTTTTATTTAAAATATAAATATATTTATTTTAAAAATCTAACAAATCTGTTTTAAAAGATTTTTACAAGATCTTCATTTTCGAAATTATATTTAAATATTTTTCATTAATTTCGAAATTAGTTTGAAATATTATTATACATTAATAAATTCAGTAATCATTTATAAAATAAAAAATAAAAAATTCTGTAATATTTTATATATTATATAATCATAATCAGTCATATTAAAAGAAAATTATTATATTGAGCTAAGTATAATAAAATTGTATTAAATTTATAAATTTTATTTTCATAAGTATAAAATATTTATGTTCAAAAATAAAATCTAATATGTTGGTAAGATGGATTAAGCAAAATATATAATACATGTATAAAAATTAACATGTATTTCTTTAAAGCTTATAATATAAAATCTTTGTAACTACTTTAATCATAATATATTTTCATTTTAAATATAATATATATTTATATATTATATTTAAAAATTCTAATAAATCTATGTAAAAGTATTTTAACAATAATTTAATATATTTTAAGTTATCGTTTATAAAATGAAAAATAAATAAATTATATTCTATTTTACCCACTTTATAGTCATGATCAAGTTAAAATATAATTATTATACTTAAATAAATATGATTAAAGTATATTCAATTGATAAATTTATAAATTTTATTTTCATAAATATAAATTATTTATTTTAAAAATATAATATGACGATAGAACGGCTTAAAATTAACAAACCTTATAATACATGTCTAAAAATTAACATATCTTAGACTTTTGTATATACAATAATATATTATCTAAAATGAATAAGTATAAAAAATATTAGTAAAAAGAGATACAGCTTTGAAACACGGGTCAGAATTTAGCATAAATTAAATACAAAATAATTTTCAAATATGTTTTCTCATGAATATAATAATTTGTTTAATAAGTAAATGCAAATACAATAAGATAAATATATAATAAGAAGTGAAAATACATACGGTTTTAACCAAATGATTAATTATAACATGTAAATTATAAAATTATTATATTTGAAATAGTTATATAAATATTTAAGTATATGATTAATGTTAAAAAAATATCACTAATGTTTAAAAATAATAATTTATGTATAAAAAAAGTAAAAACAAACATCCGTGCGGTTGCGCGAGTCAAAATCTAGTTCTATCTTAGATCAATATAATCAGTTGGAAAAAAGCGATGTGTTAGAGCATCCATAAAAACTTTCTCAACTATTTATTTTAATAATTATATATATTGACCAATTAAAATGTGACATGTTTTAAGTGGGTTTCTCAATAATTTTTTCAACTCACGAAATATTCTTTCTACTTTCTCTCCTGATTTTTCATTTTTCTAATTTTTAATTTCTAATTATTATTTTTTTGCTACATTTTTTAATTTCTTTACATGATACTTAAGATATTTTTCATTGCAGATGATCTTGGTTACTTTATTCATATTCAGATTTGTATTTTCAGTAAAAAGAAAAGAAAAAGAGATATAAAATCCATCTTAAATTTAAAATATGTATTTAAAGATACTTTTTTATAAATTTATAAAACCACATTAAATACGTATGTTAAAATACATTTATTAAAATATGTATTTAATTAAAAAATGCATAAAATTATTTTTAACCTGAATAATATAATAGATTTAAGATATAGTTCACTCATCAAATCTCAATTATTTAATTTTCACAATTTTGTGTTCATAGTGGATTCTCTAGTTTGGGCTGGCAAAAAAAAAATCGATCTTTCAAAACTTTTGTGACATTAACCTTTTTGTGAAACAATAGTTACACATTTTGTGTGTGCATATCTATCTTATTAAAACTCAAGTACAAATTATGTTTGTTTGGAAACATGTATAGTAATTTTAAAAAAAAAATTGTTTGGAGAGATAGATTGTAGTTTTAAAAAAAAGTTTGTTTAGAAACATGGATTACAGTTTTAAAAATGAGGTTTGTTTGGAAACATAGATTGTAGTTTTAAAAAACATGTTTATTTGGAAACATGGATAGCAGTATATTAAGAAAAAAAAAGTAATGGGCTTATACTTTTAAGAAAATTTGGAAGTCCATTATATTATGAGAAACTATCTATAATATATCTGGTACATAATCGGGTTCCGTTCAAGTCTGTTTGAATTTCAGGTTTCCGGGGTCAAAAATTTCAGCCTCATTCTAATATTTCTAAATTTCTGTTTGGGTTCATTTAGGATTTTTGCGGGTTCGGTTCGAATTCAGATAACCCATTTAAATTACTTTTAAAATTTTAAAATTCATTATATATTTATATACTTTAAATTTATCAAAAAGTATAAACAAAATAATATATTAAATATAAATTTAAATAACATATGTCAGAATAACCTTCATTAAGATTATTACCGAAAAAACCTAAAATTTCCACAGCTAGGGGTTTGAACTCTTCACCTACAACTCAAACTAAGCGTCTAAGCCACTGAACCAACTCAACATCTCTTGTACTCGTATACCATATATAATGTCTATCCGATAACTAATATAAACACCCTAAAACTAGGCCCGATTGATCCCCGTATAATCCCCGCATAATTGATTCGGCGCTAGGCTCCATCTGGCCGCACGTACAGCGCCTAGCGCAATCCCGAACAGGAGTTTTAAGTATACTTTTACTATTTTATATATTTACTATTGATTATTTGTATATATTTTCAAGTATTTAAACCAACTTAAAAGTATCATATATATTCTAGATGTTTTATATATATTAAATCTAAAAATAATAAATACATATAAGTATATAAATCTATTTTGTATACATTCGGGTACCCGAAATACTTTGGTTCGGATCGGATTCGGTTTTGGTTCTCTAAAAACCAAAATTTTGAATAATTCGGATGTTTACTCAATTTCAGTTTGGGTTTGGTACTACTTTTTCGGATCAAGATCGGTTCGGTTCTACAGATTCGGGTATTTTGCCTAGCCCTTATATTATTGACATGAAAAACAAATAGAAACATATTTTTAGAAAATATATCAAAGTCTAGTAATTCATTAAAGACCAGAACCAAAGGCTAGTTGGCTAACAGGTCCATTACAAAGTTAGAGGATTTCATAATCCCTTTTGCCAGAAAGTCAGTATCTTTGTTTTCACAGTGAGAGAAGTTAGAGAAATAGCTTTTTATAAGGAAAAGTTATATAAAAATACCCCAACTAAAATTTTAAAACATAATATTTAAATTGTTTCGCTACCCCAACTAATTATTTTTCTCACTTTAGTACACAAACTCTTAAAAATGTGCCCTTTTTAATATTCAAACTTTGTTTATTTTAATTAAAAATATTAATAATTTTCAAACAAAATTTAAAAATCTCAAAAATGTAAGAAAAAATATTAAAAATTTCTAATTTATTTTAATATTTAAGAAAGAAGGTAAATAAACTATGGAAAAAATAATTTAAAAAAAAACTAATTTTGAAGGAAAAAAAATAAATTTGTTTTTTATTTCAGAAAACAAACTAAATTCAATATTTAAAACTTAAAACTTTTATTACAAAATTTAATATCATACACAATTTAGTAACTTTTATTTCTCAAACACCAAAAAAATTGAATTTTCTTAGCTTTTTTTTGTAAATTTTAGAGATTTTTTTTTAAAATTTTGTTTGTAATTTATTAATGTTTTCATTAAAACAAACAAAGTTTGTGAATTAAATAGGGCACAATTTTCAAAGTCTGTGTATTAAAATGAGCAAAAAAATTATTTGGAGTATTAAACTGGGTGGTGAAAAAGTTTGGGTATTAAAAAGCTTAAGAAAATTTAGCTGTGGGCATTGTTATGAAATTTTTCCTTTTTACAAACGTCAAAGAGATTTTTACAAACACCGAAGAGATTTCATGTATATGCTTGACGCTCCATTGATTCCCTTCATTTGATGCTTGATGTTGATTGCTCTGTTGAGTGTTTAGTTATCAGGGAAGGGTGGGAAAGTCGAGAGACGCTGCCATGTAGAGCGCCTATCGAACTGCTACGGCTTCTGCGTTTAAAGGTGAGCTAGCAAGATCATGAAACAAATAGCCTTGTTTGGATTCTGAGGAGAGTGAATCGGTTATTTTTTGGAGCTTATTTGTATGTGATGGATCTGTTATCTGGAGAATTATTGGAGCTTATTTGTCGCTGATTGCTTATGGGAAAATGTATAGCTGTCCATTTATGTTTCGTTATTCATTGAGCTTGAAACTATTTGTTTGCATTCCTTTCGCGCCCAATACACCCTGTGGAGATCGTTAGTTGTGATTCCCGTACAGGGAAAACATGCTGCCTTGCGAAAGAGAAACATTGATTCTTTAAGGTCAGTGTTTGCAGCTACGTGAACTGCTTGGTGAAGAGGTATGAGCTGCCAAACCTTCTGAGCGAAAGGGAATCTCAAAAAAATATGGATTGAAGTTTCTGATTCCTAACATCTTGGCCACTTGGTAAGGGAAGCGCCTGTTGGATAATGGACCACATGAAGGTTTTCATCTTTGGTGAGAAGGTACCCAACCGAGAAATAACCAGACTTAGTAGAATAGATGCCAGATAGGATTGGTTGCTAGACATAGGAATCTTCTCCTCTTTTCATGCTTGGCTGCAGGCATTGTATTTGCGCAGAGAACTCATGTAATATATCCTCCACCCTATATTTATTCTATTTGAGGTCAGTACAAAGTTTATAACAATCGACTAAAAGTAGTTCTTCCTGACTTGGTCTCTGAAACTCAAGGCGCTTTTGTGGCTGGGAGGTTGATCACGGACAACATAATCATAGCTCATGAACTGGTGCATGGGCTTAGAACAAACCAGAAGGTGGGAGAGAACTACATGGCCATTAAGACAGATATGTCGAAAGCATACGATAGAGTTGAGTGGAACTTTGTCGAAACACTACTCGAAAAGATGGGCTTCGATCGCATTTGGGTGAGATGGCTAATGTCGTGTATCAATTCGGTGACATTCACAGTACTTCTCAATGGTCGTTCCCACGGTTTCATCAAACCAGAGCGTGGATTGAGACAAGGGGACCCTTTGTCCCCCTTTCTCTTCATATTATGCGCTGAAGCGTTGGTTAGCATCCTCAACCATGCTGAAAGTCAGGGTCGACTTCATGGGATAAAGCTCACTGAAAAATCTCCGCCAGTGCACCACCTTCTTTTTGCAGACGACAGCTTACTCATGTGTAGGGCAGATCTACTGGAAAGTGAAGAGATTTTGAAGTGTCTCCGGAACTACGGTCTTGCTTCTGGTCAGGTGATTAATACGTCGAAGTCTTCGATCATATTTGGTTCTAAAATCCCTGAGACAAGAAAGGAAGAGATCAAAAATTTGCTTGGGATTCACAAGGAAGGTGGTGATGGTAATTATTTGGGTCTACCCGAAGTTTTCAAAGGCTCCAAACGTGATCTATTGAATTTCATAAAGGAAAAACTTGAAGGTAGATTGCAAGGGTGGTACTCAAAAACGCTTTCGATGGGAGCCAAAGAAGTCTTAATCAAATCAGTAGCTCTAGCCCTCCCCATCTACGCTATGTCCGTTTTCTTGCTTCCCAAGGACTTATGTGCCAGAATCACAAGCGCCATTGCAGAGTATTGGTGGAGCAGTGGTGATAAGAAGCGGAATATTCCGTGGGTTGCATGGCAAAAACTGTGCAAACCGAAAAATATGGGAGGTATGGGTTTCCACGACATTGGGAGGTTCAACCAGGCGCTGCTTTGTAAACAGGCTTGGAGGATATGGAGTCAACCAGAATCGCTGGTGGCCAGGGTGTTGCGAGGAAGGTATTTCAATCGAAGCTCCTTTCTTGAATGTGGTACTGGCACACGCCCCTCTTTTGCTTGGCGCAGCATTCTACAGGGGAGAGAACTTCTGAAACAAGGTCTTATTCGCCATATTGGGAATGGAGAACAATCCAATGTCTGGGTCGAAAACTGGATCATCGACACTGTGCCTCGGCCACCAATGTACAGAGCAGACAGTGTTATTGATCTCACTTTGAAGGTGTCTGATCTACTTGTTCCTGGATCAGATAGATGGAACAGGAACTTGGTGCTTCAAACTTTCACCGATGAAGATGCAGCCCGAGTACTCTGTTTGAAACCAAAAATTGCTCAGGAAGATACATACCGTTGGGGTTTTACTGAACATGGTGGTTATTCTACACAAAGTGGTTATAGATTGACTGAAGCAATCTTGGAACTAAACACACAAGGAAACCACACCCTTTCACCAATTGAAAAGAAGCTTTGGAGTGACCTATGGAAGGTCAAGGCTCCACCAAAACTGAAGCATTTCTTATGGAGGGCCCTTTCCGGAGCATTAGCGGTAAAGGAACGCTTACAGACCAGAGGAATTCCGATTGACAACACTTGTCTGAGATGTGGACTGGCCAGCGAAACAATATGTCACGTGTTGTTCACATGCAATATGGCTCATCAGGCTTGGGAGTTGGCCAACATACCAATGCCACAAGCATGATTCTCACGGAACTCGGTCTTTCTTAATCTGGTCCATGTTATCTCTGTCTCCAAGAACCACAATGCCGATGATCGTATACGCCAGGTGTTCCCATGGCTTTTGTGGCAAATTTGGAAGGCAAGGAACTCTTTGGTCTTCAATAAGCTTCACGTTAACCCACATAATATGGTGGCTAAGGCCTATGAGGAGGCAGAGTTATGGCAACAAGCTCAAAGCGTGGTATTAGAGTGAGAGGAGGTGAGGGCTACTTCCAAATGGTGTAAACCTTCTCAGGGATCTATCAAATGCAACGTAGGCTCTTCATGGAATAAATCTGGTCACCCCAGTGGAGCCGCATGGATTTTGAGAGATCACAATGGTTCCACTATCATGCATAGTAGAAGAGCTTACTTTGCACTTCGCTCCAAAGAGGAAGCGGATCTTTATTCGTTACTCTGGGCAGTTGAGAGTATGCGAGACCTCCGTAAGCATCATGTCTCTTTCGAATCCTCGTCCACTGAGATGAGAGACATCCTGCTTAATCTGCAAAACTTTCATCACTTCCACCACCTCGTCTCTGCTATTACGTATAATTTGCAGGCCATTGAGGGGTGGAGTGTGCACCACGCGAACTTGGAATGCAACTCGGTTGCAGGCGCAATAGCTACTTCTGTAACGACGGGTAGACGATACCAATCGTATGTTGCCTCTAATGGCCCGGCGTGGCTCCACTCCCTTTTGTCAGCAGAAGCTATATCATGAGGTCCTTTCTAACATCGGGCTCTACACCTACTGGTTCCCTTAGGGCCTTCCTCTCTACTTTATATGTTTCGATGCCTATTGGTATTTGTTTTTTTCTACTTCTTATGCTCGGGGGTGATTCTCACCCCTTTTTGTACGATGGTGCACTCGTTTGAGTCCCTCCCAAACCCTTTTATTTGAATGATTAATCAACGTTAAAAAAAAAAAAACAATTCATTTATGCACCATGATTATAAAATATAAATATTAACTTGAACTTATGTGTGAAAATGAGTTTTAGTTATAAAATAAATCTCAAACAACATATGCAAAAAACAATCATAAAACTTTAATAAAATGATTTATTATTTTGTGATTTTTATTAAATTAAAACATTAAAGAAAAAAAACTGTTGCTGCGTTGCAACAGACTCATATCTCGTCTGAAATAAAGTTTGGTTCAGCTCGTATTAAGGTTATTTGAGTTTTTTTAAAAATCTTACCGATTAAATTTTTGGAATCTAAATAAAAAAAACTTCTCTGAGCGATAAAAAGGCGATCGTATACAAACACCTTTTCACTTTTGCGAGCACCACCGGCGGTTCCGGCCGTCGGTTTCTTCATGTTTTTCATTTTGTTTCCACAATAATCTAATGAATTGTATGATACTTCTATTTACGATTGGATTCATCTCCAATCGACAATTTTATTCTCCCATTCAGCGATGTTAGTCTCTTCAAATTCCCCGATCACTGCCTTGTACGATCGTTATTGGCATAGGCTTGGGTCCCCTTTGTTCAATTTTGGAATCATGGGTCAGAGTTTCAGATCGTTCTCGTCGAATGGAAGATCTGTTTTTCTCCACTTCGGAGCGTTTTCTTCCGGCAAGTCTTCGTGGTTTCGTCGGTGTCTTATCCTAGCACTTGTTGCACGATGGTTATCTTCCTCATCCGGTCAATTCTGGAGAGATGCAGTCATTCCTTAAGCCACCTTGGCCTGGAGACTACAAGATCGCTTCTGTCCTGAATCTATTGTTGTTAAAATCCATCACAGCCGCTTGTGTACAGAGTGTGCATGAACAGACGTCTTTGTTGATGGGGTTTGTTTGGCGATTCTAAAATTTCAAAGATGGTGTATCAAGGATATAAAGGTACTGATGTTAATCTCTCACCTTAATGGTTAATACGATCGTTTGGGTGTTGGATGATGCGGAAGCCATCAGGGCAACAGAGAGTATCAGTGTCTATGAGTGGATGGGGTAAACAGAAGACTATATGGTCATTCTATCGGAGTCAAAAATGGAGCTCTATAGAGTCTACTTTAATACAAATAACATGGATACAGACCAATTGGTACCGTGTTGACGTTACAAAGCATGTTCCGGATACAATGGGTTTTTACTGTTCGATATGGAAAAAGAATAAAATGCCAAAATGGCATACCTATCGTATCAGAGTGAGACGGATTCTCGAGAAGGAAAATAACAGATCACATATTCTGTTAGCGTGTAAGGCTTACTGCAAAAGAAAGCAACGTCAATCTTCACTTCTACAAATAATTTGTCTTCAGCATATGTCGCGTATTTATGCTTATGTAATAAATTGTATGTCGTTGCTTTGTTTACGATTCTATAACTCTATTTGTATTTTGATATATCAAAAAAATAAGTTTAGACGTTAAGAAAATAAAAATCTTACCGAGTTTTAATTATGATTTAGTTTTGTTAATTCGGTTCGATATTTGGTTAATCCGATCTGAGTTTTTGGTATAAATTGGGAATATTATTATTAAAAAAAAATAAAAGAACAAAAAAAAAACAGATTACCGAACCAAAAACAATACTCTCTCTGTTTCAAAATACTTGGTGTTTTAGGTGAATGCACAAGAATTAAGACATACTATTTTTTCTAAAAAGTAATACTAAAAATATAAAGTAAAACTAATTCAACCAATCATAAAAACCACTATAAAACATCATTGGCGACACAGTTTTCTAAAAAACTAAAACTAATATAAAAATATCAAAACATCAAGTATTTTAAAATATTTTGAACTTTCCAAAACATCATCTAACCGAAAATGTTTAGTTTGGTTTGGTTGGACGGATTCGGCCCGGTTCAAAATCAGTATTTTTTAAGTGCTATATAATATACGGTGTCGTATTTGCTAAGTCCACCTTCGGCTCGTGACGCGTGCGGTGATTTGATTCTACAGAGACTTTCAACTTAAGCAAAAACTCGAGAAAGCAAAATCCAGAGAGAGGCGGGGGAGAGCCAACGGATCCGCCATGACTGCTCGCCAGAGAACTTCTCCAGTCACTAAATCCGAGAAACCACCGACGGAGCAGAAGCCCACCATTGCTTCCTCTGAAGATTTCCATCTCTCACCGCCGAAACTGAGAGTGATCTTCGTGATCTCTTCGCTCCTCTGCTCGCTCTACCTCTACCTACTCTGTTTCCACTACAATGTCGATGGCGAGCTCAAGCGTCCGATCCTCATCAACGCGGGGCTTAGCTTGGTGGGTTTCTTCGTTACACTCAAGCTGATCCCCGTGGCTGCTAGATATGTTCTGAGGCGTAACATGTTTGGTTTCGATATCAATAAACGTGGCACTCCTCAAGGTGATGTTAAAGTGTAAGTCTTTACTTTTGTCTCCTTTCGTTGTTTTTGGTTTCAGCTTAGTATTAGTGTTTGGAGTGGATGTTCTGTTGAAGTCTAGGCTTGATTTGATCTCTTGTCACATCTGACTTCTACTTGTTTGGTCGGATTAATTTATTTATGTTAAAGTTTAAGTCTTTACCTCTTTAGATTTGTTTCCTTTAGTTGTTTTGGTTTCAGCTTTGTGTTAGTGTCGAAGTTTAGGCTTGATTTGATCTCATTTGACTTCTGTGATGTTTAAAGTGTAAGTCTCTACCTGTCTGGCTGTCTCCTTTATTCGTTTTGGTTTCAGCTTAGTTGTAGTGTTTCAAATACATGTTCTGTGGAATTTGATCTATGTGACATCTGACTTCTGCTTTACCTCTTTAGATTTGTATAGTTTAGTTGTTTTGGTTTCAGCTTATTATAGTGTTCACCGTTTTGCTTGAAATGGATGTTTCTATTGAAGTCTAGGTTTGATTTGATCTCTGTGACATCTTACTTCCGCTTGTGTGGTAAGATTGAAGAGTCTTTGGTGTGCTGAGTTTCACCATTTCTAACTTTTTGTTCGTCTTGTTTCTTTGTAGGCCTGAGTCATTGGGAATTGTTGTGGGTATTGTCTTCTTGATTGTGGCGATAATATTCCAGTTCTTCAACTTCACTGAAGACTCGTTGGTAAGTGTGTGCTGTACTCTGATCTACAAGCTTGTTCATTCATTTCTTTTCGCTGAATGGGTCATTGTGTATATTTTGTTGCTATACGGATGTGCACTATGTACTTTGTAGTTCTTGGCTCATTTATTTCTTTAAAGAAAATATTCATCAATCTCTCTATGCAGTGGCTTGTGGAGTACAATGCAGCACTGGCCTCTATTTGCTTCATGATATTGCTTGGATTTGTAGATGACGTCCTTGATGTGCCCTGGAGAGTGTAGGTGCACTTCTTATAATTGTTTGATTTAAGTTCATATACAAACTTCTATCTACATATTAATTCTTCTCATATATTCAGAAAACTTCTCTTACCATCGTTTGCAACTCTTCCACTGTTAATGGCTTATGCTGGACATACAACTATCGTTATACCAAAACCTCTAGTTTCTTATGTTGGCTTGGAGATACTTGATCTAGGTACATTTCTTCCTTTTACATAGTGTTATATCATGTTCTTAATTGAATTGTTCTCCTGGCAGGATGGATATATAAGTTATATATGGCGCTATTGGCTGTCTTTTGCACTAATTCGATAAACATTCACGCTGGTCTGAATGGCCTTGAGATCGGTCAAACCGTTGTTATTGCAGCTGCTGTAAGTTCTGCAGTCAAAATGCGTTTCAGTTTTTCATTCTTTCGTCCCATTTTGCCTTCATGTTACTTGTAGATTTTGATACACAACGTTATGCAAATCGGAGCATCTGTGGATACTGAGTTTCGCCAAGCTCATGCCTTCTCTATATATCTTACTCAGCCGTTGATGGCAACATCCTTGGCAATGCTTGCTTACAATTGGTAATACTAAGTACTTTGACTTTTCTTTAGTTGAAGCTAATGCTTTCTCTTAACCACATTGATGTCCTTTCTTTCATTTTGTCAGGTACCCTTCTGCAGTTTTTGTTGGAGACACTTACACAGTCTTTGCAGGAATGACTATGGCTGTTGCTGGCATTCTAGGTCACTTCAGGTGTGTTTCCAGCTGTACATACCTTGCTTTTGCATCTAACTAAAGCGTGAAGCCTGCAACTAACTAACTCTATTCTCCTTTGCAGTGAAACCCTCCTGATCTTTTTCCTTCCTCAAGTTTTGAACTTTCTGTTGTCGCTTCCACAGGTTTGATCACCTGTCTCCTGCTCACGCTTTCTTATTAAGCATCTGACTTGCTGTTGTGTAACTCTTTTAGCTTGCTGGCATTGTGAAATGTCCACGGCATCGTCTCCCCAAGTAAGCCATTTTTTTTTCCCTCTGTTACATAAAAGCAGAGCCGACAACACATGACACACTCTCTCTCTTTTGAACCAGGTTTGATCCTGCTACGGGTTTATTAACGGGAACAAAAGATGGGACGCTTGTCAACGTGTACCTGAGGATTTTTGGTAGAAAATCAGAAAAGTCTCTTTGTATTCATCTCCTTGTTTTCCAGGTAAGCTTCTAATGCACATTTATGTTGGCTTGTTGTTACTTGCAAGATAGAGATTACACCTTTGGTTTTTGTGTTTCTGATGCAGGCACTAGCTTGCGCCTTCTGTTTCCTGCTTAGGCATTTTCTCGCTGGTTGGTACAAATAAAATCTTTGCAACATGAAGAATCTTTATACGGTTCCTCCGTTTTATCATCTCTCTGCCTTCACAAATCACACAGACGTTTTGTTCTTTATATCCAATAGCATCATCGTTTTAGTTCATTTACAAAGATAGTTTCAATCCTTAAACGAGACCAAGGCGAGTGAATCTCAAAAATATCAAATATAATCAAATATTTTGTAGCATTTTTCGCATCTAATTTAAAGAGGAACGTCTACCATTGCATAAACTCATATGCAGTATTTTATAATGGGTGAATTTGACATTTGATACTTATCATCAATGATGTGTGTTCTATAATGGATGAATTTGACATTGGATATAATAAATTACGAAAAATATAAGGATTGGCAAATAAAAAGGATGGATGACCATATTGTGATGGTCTAGTGGTATCTATTGGATGAGAAGTTGCTTGTTGGTTTATGTCAAGGATCGATTCTCGAAAATTGCTAGTTCTACATGTAGTCAGGTGGCGTGGATTTTTAACTCTCAGGTAGGCCGACCACATACGTACTTATCTCTCGTTGGTTCTGAACAACGTTTGAAAACGTATATATAGAAATAAAACAGAACCAAACTTAAAAGCAAAACAAACAAAATCATCTCCTATTATCAAGCCTTGATCCTGAAATATCAGAACAATTATTCACTAATTTAATATCAAAATCCAACAATAAATACGTCTCGGTAGCTCTCTCTGGCCTCTTTGGAGATCCAGTCTTCACAATTTGTATCAAACTGTTCACATAAATACGTCTCGGTAGCTCTCTCTGGGGCCCACGCCCCCTTGCCCCATGCCCTAAGCCGGCCCTGCTCCGATGTTGGCCAACCGCTCTCCGACACCACGATCTTCACTGCTCCGCCACTTAATTCCTCCAATGCCGCGTAGATAGTATCCAGGAGTGCGACGAAGAGGTTTCGATATATGTTTGACCGTCATTGACTACATTCTTATACGAAGTTAACAGAGCGTACTCCAAACTGACGTCTCTCATGTTGTTAGCGTAGATGAAGTAAGTGTCGATATTCACTAGCAGAGGAGATTTCTTGCTTACTAAGAAAGATAACACCGGGTCAATAAAGATCCGAAAATTTGATGTGAATATTCCGCCGGAGGGCGGATACCCATTAAAACCGCGGGTGTCTATAGTTGTGGAGACCTTGATCCCGAGGTCTGAAACAGCATTCTCAATGTTTTGCATTGCGGGGAGGACAAACATCGCGGCTGGGTCCGAGGGTTGCACCTCGTTCCCTACCGATATGTAGCGGAATTTAACACCCTCTGTGTAGTTGCGGACGTTGTTGCGGACCCATGTGTCGGCTTCCAGGTAGTCGGTGGCGATACGCTGGAGATCCGAGTTGGGAACATCGAGTAGAAGCTCGAAGTTGGAGCCTCTTAGAGCGGTGAGAACTTCTTGGTCGGGATCGTAAAGCCGCATATGTCGGATGTTACGCTGCCCGTAAAACGCAACCACATCTGCCGGATGTGGCAGGTTGTTTCCGATTCTCCCGTAGCACACTCCGATTTGCCCCGCTTCATTTCCAAATTAAAGATCATCCGTAATGAAAATAACATTTTAAATCAAATTCGGATATCATCAATAGGTTAAGAACTGGACCTGCCGTGTCGAAGAAGGAAGCAAGTAGGAAGCTGAGAATAAGCAGTAACAGTGGTATGGAGGCTAAGCAACTCGATCGATGATGAGACATCTTCAAGAAATAACAATGAAAAGATGATGTTAAAATACACCGATTTGTTTTATTCCAAGAGTAAATGGGTGACTTGTAAGTCAATGAAATGAAACAAAGTCATCGAGTCATATCATTCACTAGTTTTGGAATATTATCCATTAAATCCACCGTTGATGAATGTCTCCCTAAATCTATGCTTTGAAAAGTCAGAAGTGTGAATTGCTAAAACTTGCTTTTGCACGTTAAGGCATATAAATGCTAAAACTTGCACACGTTCCAAATGCGTAAGATCATGTACAAAATAAATTAACAGCTTGTTTTGCAGATCAAGTTCTGGGGATAATTGCACTTGAAATAAATAATTGAAGAAGTTTAAATAGCGGGTGATAATGATGAGATTTACTAATGCCCACAAATCATTTTTAGAACTTGGAAGTTCATATCAGAGGCCAGAATAGAATACCAAACTCATGTTCCTATTAGTATATTAGACAAAAGATAAGTAGCAAGCTGGAAAAATGGATACATCAACAAATAGATCACTAGAGCATGATTATTGCAAAGACCCATATTAGGGGTTCTTATTATTTTTTAATGCTTTTAAGTACAAAAAGTGATTTAAGAGACAAATTTAAGAAACTCCAACATTTAATTGCTCCATTGCAAGGTTCTTACAACATTACTTTCACTCTTCTTACTTGATCTTCTTTAGCCAATGTTGTTCCAATGTCAAAGACGATGAAACAGAAACAAGAAAACCTCAATAAAATGAATCAATAACCAGAACTTGAAACATGAAACAAAACAACAAAGCATATCATTCTCATTACTCAAACAGAACAAGAACATTAACATGAAACAGAGACAGAACAAGCACAACAACTTGTAGTTCCCCGTACGTCTTGTGCAGCATTGTAATTCTTCACGGAACCAGTAGTAAAAGTTATTTATTAAACCGTTCTAACAGAAGTAAACAAACATCCAGGTGCTGTAAAAAAAAATCTATCAATTGAAACAACGATCTTCCTAACAGAGAGCAAGCCATCATTAGATTCGTGAAGCTAACACACACACACATATATAAACAGAGCAAAACTCAACTAAAACAACGCAAGCTGTTAAGGGAAACATATGAACCGTTCTAATAGAATCAGTAGTGACCATGAGAAGCTAAACATATATGTAATAAAAGAGTGGTGAAACTGAAACATACTCGCAATGGCCTTATGATAAGCTTGAAAGAAAGCACGACCTAATATCCCAGAACCCATCACAATGAACCGCACAATGATTCTCCCAGCCTGTAAAATGAAAAACATGAGGAATAGTTAGTAATTTAGTATTGATTGATGCAACTTGATAAAGCCTTTACCTATTGATATCTATATATATGGCATGAGGCAAGAGGGTAACAAAAGAACAAATCAATCTCTCTCTCGGATTTATACAAATGAACCAACAAACAATTTTAAAGGAAACAGAGGAAATGGAGAAGCAACGAGAGGGAGAAAACCCACCGTGGATTGGATTAGTTGATCGATTACTGAGCTGTGGCTACAAAAACAGAGTACTGGAGAGAAGTGCAAGCCACCACTATACCTTCCACTACCGCAAAAAGAATTAAACCACAAACTCAGATGTGTCATCCCAACAAGCGACTATATAGGACATGAGAGCACTCACCAACGGAACCTGAGACAAAGCTAAGGTAATCTTGAGGTATTAATCTTCTGTCAAACCCATGCAAAGGGATAAAATATCCAACACGGCTAAGTACAAGCAACACAGTCGTCACAAACAACCTCCTCCTTATCTCGCTCTTAAAGAACCTTTCTGCTGCGGTATGATAAGCACTAACGGGCCTCGGGAGATGGTTATTGGGCTTCTGAAGTTATCAAGTCAATAAACCTTTTATTAGTCTATTTAAGTCTTCTGTATTGTACCAAAAACACTTATCGAATTACGATCACAAATTATCAAGAGGATTCCTCCTCAAGCTTTCTTTCTCCCTCTTTCTCTTCTCATCTTAACTCTTCCTCTGATCTTCTCCCCTTTCTGTTACAAATCACGATGAACCCTGATCCGGGTTTATCAATGGTATCAGAGCACAGTCATCCTCTTGACAGTGCGTTTCCGGATTCAACATCGAACTCCGAATGGAGGGATGAGATGATGGCTCTATTGATCAAATGGAGAGCTGAAGATAAAGAGCGATTCATGAAATGGAGAGCTGAAGATCAGGAGCGCCAGCTTAAATATGATAATCTGCGCCAGACATTACCGCAGATGACGATGAAGACTGATCTCGATCCGGTGGAGAAGACTCACAAACCATCGGGGAATTTCGTCGAGCAGATGGTGTGCGACCCTCCAGACAAAGCACTTGACGGAGATCGATTTGGGTTCGCGGATGGTGATTCTCAAGTTCATAACACATTTATCCCTAAGAGGTATGAAGATCTAAAACGCTATGGAGGTATCAGGTTCAGAAGGATTCCGATCAAGCTAATCTACCACAAGGCTAGGTTTAAGAAACGGAAAAGACGGCTAATAAGGGGGAAACGCGAGCTTTCGGTTTCACAAAAACTGAAGATATCAACAAACTCTTTGCGTTTGGTTGTGAAGAGTGTGAGAACGAAGAAACAGTACCACCGGAAGAAGAGAGCCACACAGATTAAACTCGCAGAAGCTTGTAAGAGTTTAGGAATGTTCTGTGAATCTTCAGGTTATAGGGATACTAAAAGGCATTTTCAGATCCGTCTGGGAACAAGAAAGATCTGGGAGACAGGAGTCAAGCGAGAGACTCATCCCTTTGTGTATGGGTTTACTTCTCATACTCCTATGGATATTGATGGTCATGTTGATACGTGGATAGGAGATCAAAGTATCTTTGCTGAGGAGCTTAAGGCGCTAGATCATGATGATAATGATGCTGTGATGGAGTCTTTGCAATATGAAACGTCAGTGGTGTCTGAATTCAAGGAAATGGCCAAGTGTAAGCGCCATAAAGTTCAACAAAAGTGGGGAAAACGAGGGTTTCATAAGGTTCGGTTCAAGGTTATACTTCACCAAAGAAATAAAGTTGCAGCTGAGAAAGTTACAAAAGGTGGAGAACCTTTCAAGCTGGGAAATTCAGAATCGCTTCACACAAGAAGATCCAAATACACAAGAAGGCTCTTTGTCAAATGGTGCTACTTTAAGGCCAGGAAGCGTAAACAGTATAAAATGGGTTTTATTGCTCAGATTGAGCATGTGCTGCCTGACAGTAGTCATGAGAATCAAACTAGAGGGCAGGGAAGGAAAATTTACCCTGGTGGTTTTCAGTTTCCACAATGGCCACAATTTATCAAGAGTTGCAGTAAGATTTACCATGTTTCTGGTAGTGCTAATCTACAAACCGAAGAAACAGGGGAATCTCACAAAAGTGTCCAGTTCGAGTTGTCTCTTTTCAATGGTAAAATAAAAGGTAAACCCCCAGAAGGTGATTCAGAAAACAGAAGAGAAGCATTAGAGTATAAAGTCTCTGTTAGTGAAAATGGTGGGTCTAACTTGGAGTTGATTGGTGGAAATGGGACTGACAATTTCAGCTTCTCTATATATGTGAAGCAACAGACCGGGAGGCTTGTGAAGACTTTTTGTGGGAGACAACTTTTGGAATTTTGTTTGGCTGTTCAAGTATGGGAACCTGGTGGGAAGTCAGATAAAGATGTTCAACTTGTCGATGTTCATTATCAGTTCATCAATGGAAGAGAATGGGATTTTTTGGAGAGTGTTGAGGAATTGAGTAAGGTGGAACCAAGACCACCAGAAATGATTAAGCCCAAAAATTTGGTTTCTCTCCTTGATACTGGTGCGTTAGTGACGGAACTGATCGAGGATTGCAACACTGATGCGCTCATGGTAACGGCTTCTATCGTTCATCAACTTGAGGACAAGTTGGTTCTCCACCGGGGGAGTATTGATAAGAGGGCAGAGTTAGAAAAGAGCAAGGTTGAGCAACTGAGAGAAGTAGAAGAATGGCTTGCGCATGCATTGCAGGCTGTAGGGCAGGAAATGCAGAGAAGGGTTTATAAGAACCGGTTAAGGCTGAGAAGGGTTCTTGCTCAGGTAGGAGAACTTGAAAATCTGAGTTTGGTAGAAGCATGTGAAGGGACTTATGCAGGGATTTCCTATACGGGTGCGGCTGTTGGAGATGTATGGGATATCATAGCTCATATCAAGAAGTTCTTGGAGATTGAGAATGGGTTTGGAGTTGAGATTAATATGGGGTCGTGGAACTTTGTTACAAAAGGCGTCTGGTCGTGCTTGTGGATATCGGTGAAGTATAATATTCGTCTACGCCACTGTGTTAGAGGCGTTTGCGTTTCACGTCCATTGCGGGGGTTTCAGGTATATAAGATCAATAAGGAAGCAACTCTGAGCATAATGGATGTCAAGTTGACGATGGAGTCCTCGGGAGAGCATGTAGCTGCAATCTTCACCCACAAGCTGTTTCACTTACCGAGGCCACCCGAGTGGTATACAAAAGGAGCAACGTGGTGTTCAGTGACAAGGTTTTGGTTCAAGATATCAGGCTGCTACTATATATTCAAAGTTGAGAACCATTCAATTTCAGTCTCTACGTATGAAGCGTTTCAGTCACCAAGACCACCGGAGCTGATTCTGTTCATAGTGAGATTTAGGCAGTGGAAGTCAAAGAAGCTAGAATCCGGGGTAGTAGAGAACAAAACTCGAGCTATGTTGAGTTCAAACGACAGGACTTGGTCACAAGTGTATGGTGCTTTTCCCGGCATCATATTTTGGAGGACTTGGTGCAGGAAGCTTATTGAAGATCAGTCAAGGGTGGGCATTCTCATAGCTGAAATGGCATCACTTACCAAAGTTGCTGGAGCTGTCTTGCAAGGACTGAGTTTATGGATTCTAGCCGAAGAGCAGGTGCAAGGTGGAGGAATTGAGGAGGAGATATTGAGGATACTCAACAGGGTTACTGCTCTCCTTCTAGAGATTGCTTATGCCAACTTGAGGACAAGTCGGATCTCTAACGGGGGAGTATTGATAAGCACTAACGGGCCTCGGGAGATGGTTATTGGGCTTCTGAAGTTATCAAGTCAATAAACCTTTTATTAGTCTATTTAAGTCTTCTGTATTGTACCAAAAACACTTATCGAATTACGATCACAAATTATCAAGAGGATTCCTCCTCAAGCTTTCTTTCTCCCTCTTTCTCTTCTCATCTTAACTCTTCCTCTGATCTTCTCCCCTTTCTGTTACAAATCACGATGAACCCTGATCCGGGTTTATCACGGTATTGAGCACTGAGTTCTCTGGAGGAACAATCTCCATATCAATGAAATTAGGATTTCATTCAGCATGAAGCAACAGACTGTGTCCTGACAAGTGATTGCGCTTTTAATTAATCTCTTTGCTTTGATTCGGTATGAAACAGAGGAAGAGAAGCTTACGCTTTGAGACGAAGCCGTAGGAGGGTTGCTGCAGAAGCGAGATTGGTCGAAGAGGAGGAGAATGATGGAACAAGAAGACTCAGCTTTGTTGTTGTTGCAGAGATAACCGCGGCTCAGAGGCAAGGAAGAAGAAGAATGCGACAGCTGTCTCATAAGAGACGTCCCTTGCGGAGCCAAATTAAGAGATGTCTTCTCCGTGTTTTGTATTTTTCATTTTTTTTTAATCACAATAACCTAAGAGACGTGCTTAGGAGACTGCGATAATGGTGCTCTAAGAGATATATTAACAATA
This sequence comes from Brassica rapa, assembly GCF_000309985.2. Taxonomy (NCBI): domain Eukaryota; kingdom Viridiplantae; phylum Streptophyta; class Magnoliopsida; order Brassicales; family Brassicaceae; genus Brassica; species Brassica rapa. Next base: position 2,151,087 of record NC_024798.2, on the reverse strand, counting down.
CAACAAGGCTAAAGAACAGAAAGCAAGTCCCATCCGTGTTAATCTTTTCTGGGTTAATGAGGACTGACTTCTTACTTTTCGTCAGGTATACATATAACCAGAAGCTCAGATCAACTAATCAGTTATGGTAACCAGAATCTGTTCTTTTGGCTCTTCGACGAAAATTGTCTACTTTATAATAAGAGATATATATATATATATATATATATATATATATAGATAGATTCCTTTTTTGTTATGAAAATATTAATGAATATTCTTATACATGTGTGAAATATACATTATATTCTCAATATCAAGTCGTAGCCTCGTAGCTACCTCATAGCAGTCTAGAAAATCAGTACAAAAATGATGAAATACAAATAAATATAGAGTTATTAACATTTAAAGGCAGTTTTCAAGTTTTTATTACACTATAGAGCAGTTTGTGCTACTAAGGTAGTTTTTAGTGGCTAATTACAACACTAACCCTAACTATAAGGAAATCTAGTTGCTGGTTTAGTTATCTTCTACAATTTTTTTCTGTGTTTGAATTTCAAAAGATTAAATCAATCAGATCTATTTTTTTTAAACTGTAACAATTAAATTTATTTTGACTTATAGGCAAATATGTTATATGTAGGTGACGAAGCATCTGAAAAAAACGTGACGGACCTCCAATCGCGAGTTCCATTCCGCCGTGGTCGTCGTGCTTGGGAGCAGAATTGTGGCGGCTAGAATCGCCATGGTTTCAGTCGTGGAGCACCAGAGACTTCGGAGAGAAACGTGATGGAGAAGCCGGAAAGCTCCATTGTCCGTAACCTCAAACCGTGAGCAAAATTCTGGCAGAGTTCTACCGTAATCCGTTTCAAGGTCAGGTCGTCTCCTTCTCGTCGTGGTCTTCATGCTTGCGATGTGGCTGCCAGAATCATCATGGCTTCAGTTGCAGATCAAAGAAAAAGCTTGATAGGAGCAACAATGGTTAATTTTTGATTATTTGCAACTATGGTCCTCCCATTCTTTCTTATTCTCAAATTTATCTCAAAATTTTAGTCAGTTCAAGTTTTTTCATGAATTTTCCCATAAACTTTAAAATGTGCAATATAGACACCATGATTATGCAATTATGTATGCAAATACAATTTTTTATTAACAATTAAATACTACTTAAATAATTTAATCTGATTAATTAAGATGTAATAGTAACATATAAGTGTTCATAGTGTACATATGTTCATCAACTTTAAAGTGTACATGTGTACACTATATATGTTCTTTTAGATATAAACAAACTGCACCACAATTGCGTGCAAACAAGCGTGTACATGTGTACACATGTATAGCTTAAATGTAATGTACACACGACATTTGTGTACGAGCAAGTTTCAATGTACACATGACATGTACGAGCGACATGTACACACGACATTTGTGTATAACTCAAATGTAATGTACACATGACATGTACGAGTGAGTTTCAATGTTGCTCAACGATGGTTTAATTAGGTGTACACATGTATAACTTAAATGTTACAGACGACATTGATATTAGTTTAGTTATGAGAATGATACTTGAAAGGTATTCAGTGTGTCAATGTTGCTCAACGATATGTAATAATTTTGATGATTTTGAATATGGTTCCTAAACAGATGCATTTCAATGGCTTTGGTTTCATTCAAATTTCAAAAATGCCCGACCCTCTGTGTACATGGGATGAATGAAAAAACCACATGTACATTGTGTTAATATTATTGTGAGTTCACGAAGTCGCAGATGCTTAGTTATTTAGATAGAAAACCTACAAGAAGCAAATATGTGTACACAATCACTTTGATGTATAATACAAAATTAGGTGTACACATGTACAGTTTAAAAGTAATGTACACACGAACTTTTTATTTGATTTTTCTATTAATGATGAAAATTTACGAAAATACCCTCATCTTCTTTCTTGGTCATTGTCGACCAGAAACCCTAATTTCCGTCTCTTTCCCCTATTTTTCACGATTCTTTACATTTTTCACTAGTTTTTTTATATATTTTGTCCAGATCTGATAAATTTCAATCCTAATTCATGGTTTTACATTTCAATCATAATTCATGGTTTCAATTGTGGAAGAGGAGAGCTTCGACTTGGGAGGGTTTCAAGCGAGTTGACAAGTGGAGAACCCGACGAGATCGATGGAAATGCGGCAGATGATAAACGCCGTTGAGCAACAGATGGGCCCGGAGATGAGTTGAGGATGATGCTTGGAGTTGTAGAGTACGATGGAGACAAGCACAAGGCATGAGGCATGGTTATTTTTTTAGATCTAATTAATAAAAAATAAGATATGAGAAAGAAAAAAGTAATATTGGTTATGATTTAACTAGAGAGTAATTGAATTAGTTAGAAATCAGAGAAGATGTTAGAAAAAAGTGTCTTTGTAGAACAAACTGACCTATTGTGTTAATAAAAACATAAAACTGCCTCTGAGTGTAATTGTAAAAATTTAAAATAGTTTAAAACTCAGACCACAAGTTAAGATTGAGTTTGGTACTAAAGATTACAACCATGAAGGGACATGTGACATGTCTTACTTAGAACAGTATAGGCATTGTGTAGTTATCCTAGTTAATAGCCAAATAACTTTCTTCTTAGTGTCGATTTCAGTTTTGGACGACAAAAATAGACGCCGTGTTGATGATGGCTTTGCTTAGGCTTGTGTCATGTCTAAATGTTTCAGCTAAATATTTAAAAGTTTTTGTTTGCTATGATCGAACAACTTCATATATTATTTATTGAACAGCTTTAAACAACTTCCATTAATATTATTGAAACGTACATCTGAAGTAAAAACAATGGTTAAGGCTCATTAGTCCTTATTATTACAACAAATTCACACATTTTTAATACACTTAAAAAACCTTCAAATAGACAAATACCAGCTGATACTAGACCTTGCTTCTTCAAGAAGTCTCTCCAAGGAGATTAGTTGAAATTAACACCATATTTAAGCTGTCTAGTAGTAGGAAGAAACAGCCCAAAGTACCTCTCAGTCTCATCATTCGGCTTCTCATTCTCATCGAACATGGCGAATATGTAAGTCTCTATAGCTTTCCCTGGCCTTCTCGGAGATCCACGCTTCACATGTTGTATCAAATTGTTAATATAAGCCTCCGCATTCCCCACGCTTGCCCCGGGCCCTCCCTCCGTGGGCCAACCGCTCTCCGACACCACGACTTCCAACGATCCCCCGCCCGATTTCTCCAGTGCCGCGTAAACCGAGTCGAGATTAGCGTCGAAGAGGTTTTGGTAACGGAGCTGGTTGTTGGGGTTATTGAATTCATTATTGCTGGGTTTGAACAGAGCGAACTCTAGAGAGACGTCGCCGTTCTTGAAGCCGAAGTAAGTGTAGATATTCACGAGCAGAGGAGATCGCTTGCTTACCAAGAAACCTATCACCGGTTGGAGAAAGTTCCTATACTCATCGCTGAATCTTCCGCGCGACGGAGGATACGTGTCCGTGAAGGCTCCCATGTATGTAGTCGTGGAGACCGGGATACTAAGGCCTGCTTCGGAAAGCGCTTTATCAATGTTTTGCATAGCCTGGAAGAGAACCGTCCCAGCCCCACCTGGGCCCCTGGGCATCACCTCGTTTCCGACCGAGATGTACTTGAAACTGACATCGTTGTACTTCTGGACGTTGTCTCGGACCCATGTGCTGGCCTCCGTTTGGCTATCTGCGATACGTTGTAAGTCGCCATTGGGAACGTCGAGGATGAGCTCGATGCCGGAGCCACGGAGAGCGTCGAGAGCGTTAGGGTTGGGACCGTACATCCGCATTCGCCGGATGTTGTACTGCTTGTACATAGCCACAGCTTCGGAATTACTTGGTAGGTTATTTCCATACTCCCCGTAGCATACTCCAATTTGTCCAGCTATTAATAAAATTCATTCAATATAATATAATCAATAAAGGTTATAGAAGATGATTAATGGATGCTACATAAGCTTAAAAGATGACTAAACCTGTGGTGTCGAAGAAGGACGCCATTAGAAGGCTGAGAAGTAACATCAACATTGGTGATAATGCTAACATCCTAACCTCAGACATTTTCATGAAATAATAAAGAAGACGTTATAATGTGGTTTTCTTTCTGTTATACTTTGAGTTTTTTTTTTTTTTTGACTAAAGGCTTTCTGTTATACTTGAGTTTTTTGATATGTTTGAATCGTACCATTTTGCGCCTATTTATAATGCGAGCCCGGGGGTTCATGTCAGTCAATGCATGTAAACCATTAACAAATACAATCACATATAAAGTCTACGATTATGAGTTCTCCACACAAGTAGCTTTCAATAGCTAGGTCAATATACCCAGAGATTGAAGAGTCAAATGAGATGGCATGAATCGGTTTTTTTAAAATACTCAAATTAAGTGGTTGTGTTTTTCTAGTAATAGGTTGGATCATGGTATTATGGTATTATGAGCCGTCGTTAATCATACGTCAATCTCGTGTGAGCTAATATTAACTGTTCCTTTACGTTATTAATTATAGATTTTCGACCACTAAGATTAGACTATTCTTGGAGCTGGCCATCACTGACACCTTCATACACGCACGAAGACACTAAAGTCTTACATACTAAATAATAAAAACTAAACTACGGCATTTCCCTATGAAAGTTTGGTGAAGTCCCTTTTCACAAAAAAAAAAAACTTTGGTGAAGTAAAGATCCACAAGAACGAATAAAACCATTGATTTTCTGTCTCACAAAATAAGTGTTAGGTTCTAAATGTCTTGAGTTCATATCCAAATTCTCAAAAGATTCAACTAATGTTATATAACATCTTTACAGAAACATACAGTTAAAAATATTAGGGACTGGTGATAAAATGGAAAATGTTGCCTAAAACTGGCGATAAATTTATCAGTACACCGAAAATGTATTCCTATTCATTCGCGAACTTGTAACCGTATCTGATTCCAGAATTCTCGGATCGATTAAATATATAATTATAATTAAAGAAAATGTATTCATAAATTACACAGTGCCGGTCCGGAGTTCAACGGCGCCTAAAGAAATCAAAAAATAATGGCCCTTAGTTGTAACAAAAAAAATATTATCACAACTTTAACATACTATAGAAACTCAATTCGTTTGTTACAAAAAAAACAGAAACTTAATGTGTTGTCAAAAAATAATGTAGATAAACATAATTAACAAGAGTGTCATGAAGTTCTTAATTTTACCCATTCATCTTAGGTATAATTATTTAATCACTGTCAGAACTTTTATCAGATAATTAAAAAGTCATTAATTTGAAATTTTACCAATCAGTCTTGTGTTTTGTTCTTTGTATTTTAAGTTCCATTTGATTGATTTATATTTTTACTACATTTTAAAAAAAATCTTTTAAACAGAAATAAATATATCTTTATGAAAGACGAGCTCGAGAGAAAAATATAAAACATAAGGCATCAACTACTAATTCACTTAAAGCCAAGTTTACCTTAAATGTTTTTATTAAACCCTTGAGTTTCAAAATTTTTCAACTATATGAAAGAGCATTAGGACACAATAATTCCAGGTCAATTCAGAAAAATTTATCAAATGCAGAAAAACTTAGTAAGAAAAAAAAGTAGAGAAGTAGGGAATTTTTTTTATTAATGTGCTATTTTATGGATTTATATTAATTATGACAAATATATTATCCATATTGTAAAATACAAATTATTTTAAAGTTAAGTTTGAAGTTTTTGTTTTGGAGAAGAACATCTTAAGATTTTAAATATAGAGTTTTACAAATTTCAAAATAAAGAGTCTTTTTACGACGCTCTAATTCAGAATTGTCTTATACTAGGTGATTCTCCCATACTCATGCATGAATATAAATATTTATAAAATAATTAATTATATAATTGGTAAATATTTCCTTTCATTTTCATTGTTTATAAAAAAAATATTTTATAATTTATATGCATGAAAAATAAATTGAAATTGTATTAAGTACGGTTATGTTCCCATCTTAATTAGATATGTGATTTCAAGTATAATATTTTGGATTAGTTCAAATATTCATTTTGTATTTTGAGTTGCATCTTTTTTTAATTGAAAAACGTTTTTTTTTTAAATTAATTTAAAATTATCTTATTATTTTCTTAACTTCAGGTAATTCAGTTCATCCTCTTATATTTGTAAATTTATTTTGTAAAACTTGTATAGTTTGATATATATTGGTTTTTGAAGAAAAATAAGAAACAAAATATTTAATCAGAGTTGCATTAATAAACATAAGTTGTAATAGTTTGAAAATTCATGTACATATATGAATATCTATAAAATAACTTAATTATAATAATTGGTTGATTTGATTGTTAATAATTTAATTTTTAGATATTCAAAGCTTACGTTTTTAATATCAGAATGAGAAATAAAAAATCATCGGCAACTATGAGGTAATTAATAAAATATAGTCAATTCTTTTGTGAGCAACATATTTGCATATATGTCTTGTGGCATATCTTACAGCATTACTTGCATGACTTTTGCATCAATTTTAGTATTTCAAACGAACATATTTGGTATTATGTTAGATGCACAAGATGTTTGACCAAGATTATTCTCTAATTAATTAAGCCCATAAGAAATTGAGAAGAATAAGTATACATATATAGCTGCCATACACATGAAACTACCACAATAAAAAAAATAAAATAAAAAAACCACAACAATAAAAAAAGTAATATCAAATTTAGCATTTTAAAGTTTTACATATTTTTCAGTTTTATGACACCAAATTAATTTTTTAACTTGATTTATAACTTTGTGACAAAAAATTTTTTTTATTTGTAACTAGAAACATTTATTTTCCTTCATTTGAGTAGCGGGCTAAGACAACTCATTTATGTTTCTTACTTAGTCATTTTCTTGCTGGTTGGTACAAATAAATTCTCTGCAACATGAAGAATCATTAAACGGTTCCTCTGTTTAATCTCTGTCTTCACAAATCACACAGATATTTTGTTTTGATATCTAATGGCATCATCGTTTTAGTTCATTTACAAAGATAGTTTCAATCCTTAAACGAGACCAAGGCGAGAAAAAATCTCGAAAATATCAGTATAATCAAATATAATCAAATATTTTGTAGCATTTTTTTTGTTTTGCAGCCAATGAGTGAATCATAACCATGCGTCTTGGAATATTTATCATTGCATAAACTTATATATAGTATGTATGTATAGTCACTAATAATATGCTAGTTTGATAATATATATAGTATTTATCTTGTTGTCATCGTTATCGATCTAGGCACTTGCATGTCGAAATAAATTATGTTGACATCTATTATCTAAAATTCTCCGAACACTGTATCCTTCCCTAGACACACCCAATACACGGTCTATGATTAAATGCGAATGGCGAATCATTGCACAAGCTGGTAATTTGTGGACTATAGAGTTGCATCCTTGCGTTACTACTAGTTTCTGACATCATCAATGTCACCATAATGCTCGTTAGTTAATTAGCCGATAAATTCCGAAAAATCTAAATTATTTTTTATATGAAACATTCTAGATTTCATTGATGATCTGTGTTTCTGTAATGGATGAATTTAACATTTGATACTTACAAAAAGTTACAATATTGTAGAAAATATATAATGTATTGGCAAATAAATAAATAAAGGTAATGGATAGCCCAAGTGTTTAAGCGAATACTCCTACACATATATAACGAAGCCAAAAAGGGTCTTTTGTGTGACATTAACAGCAAATCAGATTTAGCAATATATTATTCACTAATTTGATATCAAAATCGAACAATATATAAGTCTCGATAGCTCTCTCTGGCCTCCTTGGAGATCCCGTCTTCACAATTTGTATCAAACTGTTCACATAAGCTCTTGCGTTGTCCACACTCGCAGCGGTTCGTCCGATGTTGGTCAAGTGCCCTCAGACACCACGATCTTCACTGCTCCGCCACTTAATTCCTCCAATGCCGCGTAGATAGTATCCAGGAGTGCGACGAAGAGGTTTCGATATATGTTTGACCGTCATTGACTACATTCTTATACGAAGTTAACAGAGCGTACTCCAAACTGACGTCTCTCATGTTGTTAGCGTAGATGAAGTAAGTGTCGATATTCACTAGCAGAGGAGATTTCTTGGTTACCAAGAAATCTATCACCGTGGCAATAAAGATCCGCAAAATTAGGTGTGAACGATCCGCTCGAGGGCGGAAACACACTAAGGCTTCTCGTGTCTATTGCTGTGGAGACCTTGATCCCGAGGTCTGATGCAGCTCTCTCGATGTTTTGCATTGCGGGGAGGAGAAACATCGCGTTTGGGTCCGAGGGTTGCACCTCGTTCCCTACCGATATGTAGCGGAATCTGACACCCTTTGTGTAGTTGCGGACGTTGTTACGGATCCATGTGTCGGCTTCCGATTGGTTGGAGGCGATACGCTGGAGATCCGAGTTGGGAACATCGAGTAGAAGCTCGAAGTTGGAGCCATTTACGCTGCCGGTAAAACGCAGCCACATCTGCGGGACGTGGCAGGTTGTTTCCAATTTTCCCGTAGCACACTCCGATTTGCGCAGCTTTATTTCCAGAATAAGATCGGCAATAAACAAAAAAATACATTTAATCAAATTATGAAAATAAGTAGATTATTTAAGATGATATCATCAATAGGTTAAGAAAGAGAACTGGACCTACCGTGTCAAAGAAGGAAGCCGGTAGGAAGCTGAGAATAAGCAGTAACAGTGGTATGGAGGCTAAGCAACTCGATCGATGATGAGACATCTTCAAGAAATAACAATGAAAAGATGATGTTAAGATAGCCGATTTTGTTTTATTCCATAATAAAGAGTAAATGGGTGAAGTCAACTAAATGCATGCTTTGAAAAGTTTGAAAGTGTGAACTTTTCTATATATGTAGCAGTAGCCATGACTGGCCAAATTATTTTGGACCCTACGGCAAAATATTTTTGGTCTTTTAAGTTTGATGTTTGGGTCAATTAGCCAAATAGCTAAAATTTGAATTGAAATTAAGAGAATGACATTGATTTTAACGTAATTGGGTAAGTATCATTTAAGGTCCATTTGATCCGATAATACTCTTGATTGGTGCAAGTAACCGGTGAAAGATAAAAAGTTAGATGACGTAAACAAATTGAGGTATGGCTAATATTTAAATCACATCTGAGTGAATATAAAGAACCATGTCACATATTTATGACCACATACATATGTTTCGGTGTTCTATTCCACATCACCGAAATAAAATAGATTTCTAACCTCACTCACATACTCTAATACTAAACATTATCCTAACTCTAACCCCTATATACTAAATATTATCCAAATCCCACCCCAACCCCTTAATACTAAACCCTAAACCTTAATCAATAAACCCTAAACTCAAATACATAACTCTAAACCCAAATATAAATTCTAAACCCAAATAGAATGAAACAAAATAAATAACATGGTATATATTGGTAAAACTATGAAATGTCTATAATTTCGTAGAAGAAGTTGATGTTGATCCCAACTATACCTCCTCATCTTCTAAATACTATAACCCTAAACCATATTCACTAAACTCTAAACTCAAATATAAACCATAAACCCGAATAGAATGGAACAAAAAAAAATAGCATGGTATATATTGGTGAAATTATGAAATATCTATGATTTCATGGAAAAAGTTAATGTGACCCAACTGTATCCCCTCACCTTCTAAATACTAAACCCTAAACCATATTCACTAAACTCTAAACCCAAATTTAAACCTTAAACCCAAATATAATGAAACAAAATAAATATCATGATATATATTGGTAAAATAATGAAATGTCTATGATTTCAAGGAAGAGGTTACTGTTGATCCCAACCATATCTTCTCACCTTCTAAATACTAAACCATATTCACTAAACCCTAAAATCAAATATAAACCATAAACCCAAATAGAATAGAACAAAATAAATAGCATAGTATGTATTGGTGAAATAAAAAAATATTTATGATTTCATAGAAGAAGTTAATGCTGACCCTAACCATATCCTCTCACCTTCTAATACTAAACCCTAAACCATATTCACTAAACCCTAAACCCAAATATAAACCCTAAACCCAAATAGAATGGAACATAATAAATAGCATGATATATATTGGTGAAATAATGAAATGTCTATGATTTTATGGAAGAAGTTAATGATGACCCCAACCATATCCTCTCACATTCTAAATATTAAACCCTAAACCATTTTCACTAAATCCTAAACCCAAATATAAACCCTAAACCCAAATATCAAAGTCTAAAAAATTACATATATTATGTAAAATTATATTATATTATGTAATATTAAACTAGTACAATATTTACTTGTTCAAAAACTATATTTCTAAACAAAATAAGACAGTCTTTAGTAATCATCAAATGAAATAGAACATATTAAAATAGAACAGTAGCATAATATATCGCATTACACAATAGGAATAGAAAAAAACATAATACATATTATTTTACATTTTCTATTCTATATGCGAATAGAATATAACAAAATATACAAAACTGTTCATCTTCTCCGATCAACTTAGGTCATTCACAGAGACAAAATATAAGTTTATCTGACGACATCAATGGAGACAGTACATATAACCGCATCAGAGAGACGGATTTTGTTGTTGATACAGTAAATAGAAGAGAAGAACATACGGTGGTGGCGATGAAATAATCGATCGTGATGATGGTGCCGTTTGTAAGATGGAGGTGATCACCACTGCACAAATCTTGTCGGCAAGGATCAGAGCAAATTGGGATGTGGAGACAATCAGAGGTGAAACTATTCAAATAGATATGAATCTAAAAGGGACACTACATATTTTTGGAAAACAATAATTATTAATTTCATTTTTTTCTAGCAGGTTTCTCCAGTTTCAAGCAGGGACAATACAGCAATATTATATAAAAGACAAGTAGAACAATGAAAAATTAGGGCAACTAGCTACTCAATAAATTATGTTTTTTTAGCATCATCTGACCTAATTTCCCTTGATGTTTTTAATATATTTTGCGTTTTCATAAATAAAAATTTATTCCTTTTTGTATAGTTTTCTCTTGGTAGAAAATATTCTGTTATGGAACCAAAATAACATATGCTGTACATATATATGTACATATATGAAAAAGGCATATACATACATACATTGAGCTGGACCGTCGCACTCCATGTCTCCCTACGAAGCGGTCCTGGATGTAGCTTTCAATAGGGCCTAACCAGCTTGACAAAAAAAAAATCTTACTGTTAAATGGAACGCATCATCCATCTTCTCAAAGTCAAATACTCAATCTCAAATTTTATAAGTTTTTTTTTTAAGAACACAATAAGGGGAATCAAATTGCTAATCAGAAGAATTTTGAATCCGTAATCTTCTAGATAAAATGTGGTAATAAATTATGTTAAACATGTTTGATCAAAAAAAAAATATGTTAAACATAAAAAACAAGTACAGTGAAACCTCTATAAATTAATAATGTTGTGACTACACCAAAACTATTTATTAATTTATACAAATATTAATTTATCGATATACTAATTGAACCAAAAACTTAATTTGAGATTATAAAATTATATTATTTTATAGAGATTTTTAGTGTATATTAACTTATAAAGTACTAATTTAAAGAGGTTATACCGTAGACATAAAGTATTTAACTTTCTCTGAATAATAGATCTTTCCCTACACACCCACTGCATATAACCTAAGAATAAATGCGCTGATGACTTGCATTTTGGAATCATGGTAAAAGCCGGCAATCACACATCTATTGCAGACCATTGAATTTATCCAAACGTCGTAAGACAAACTAGCCATCATCAATTATGGTAAGATAGGTTTTGTTACTAATAGTTCTTGAAATCACCAATGGCACTTTAGTTATGTCTCCTTAGACGATAATTTCCGAAAGTTCTGAAGTTTTTCTATAGAGGAAACATTATAGCCATCATCAATTATGTGTATTTCTGTAATGGTTAAACTAGAGATTGATCCGCGCACCAATACATATATTGGTTCTTACATCTCTTTATACATTGATATTTGTTTTTCATAATTAGTGCTATATATTTTAAATAAGTCGTAATATAACTAACTGTATTCAAAAAACTTGAACCGAATCGAGTAATATGATTATTTTTGGTATATATATCCGAACTCGTTTCAGATACATTTGCTATTTAGATATTTTTAGGTTCCTATACATCATAACCGAACTCATCCAAATTCAAAAGGACCCAACTCAAAACCCATACATAAATTTATAATATTCAAGCGAGGACTAATTTCAAAACAAAAATAATAATATCCGAAAAGAACAATCTGTACCTAAATAGATAGCCAATATTCATACATAACTGATTTTATAATCTAATAAAAATACTCTTTTTATGTGTTTGGCTAAATTAAGTGAAATAGAAAGAACTTTTTATTTAGTAAAATAATTATTTGGAGTAAAAAATTAAGTGACAATAAATGTAATACATTTTTAATATTTTGATTTAATTTATCATTTATTCACAAAAATATGTCTTTGATATATGTTTTTGGCTACGTAACTTTTCACCGATCGAAACTATTTTTTTCTAAAAAATTAGTAAAACAAACTAAACCGAACATTTAATAATATGCAAAACCCAGTTATTTTACATTTTTGATTTTATAATTAGCACAAAGTTAATGTTGATTAACTAATAAATAAAAACATGCACTATTATTATTATGGTAATATAATTAATGATGTGATGTATTGTTATGGTAATATAACTAGTGAAATTGTTAAACTAAGTTAAATATATAAAGAAAATTATTGTAATTATATTAATGAAATTAGTAAAAAGATACTATATTTCTTTTGTATATCGTTATCCATGTTTCCAAATAATTTTCATTTATACTGTTATCTATGTTTTCAAACAGTACCAAAAAATATAATAATATAGATTTGACATTTGATACTCAGAAAAGTACAATACTGTAAATAATATAATGAATTGGCAAATAAAAATGTAGTGGATACTGGATAACCAAGCGTTTAAGGGAACACTCCTATACATATATAATTAATAACCTCATCGTATTAATGAATATTCCTTTTTGTTATGAAAATATTAATGAATATTCTTATACATGCATGTGTGAAATATAGATTATGTTCTTAATATCAAGTCATAGGCTCGTAGCTACCATATAGCAGTCAAGAAAATCAGTACAAATTAAAAGATGATGAAAAACAAAATTTTAAAAATCGTTTAAAACTCAGACCATGATTGAGTTTGGTACTAAAGATTGCAACCATGAAGGGACATGTGACATGTCTTACTTAGAACAGTATAAGCATTGTGTAGTTATCCTAGTTAATAGCCGAAGAATTTTCTTCTTGGTGTCGATTTCAGTTTTGGACGACAGAAATAGAGGCAGTGTTGATGAACGAACAACATATATATATATATTGAAGAATTGTAAACAACTCTCATTACATTACTGAAACAGATTAAGTAAAAACAACGGTTAAGGCTCATTAGTCCTTATTATTACAACAAGTTCACACATTTTTAACACTCAAATAGACAAATACCAGTTACGGCATCACTGCTTTACTAGCCCTTGCTTCTTCAAGAAGTCTCTCCAGGGAGATTAGTTGAAATTAACACTATATTTAAGCTGTTTAGTAGTAGGAAGAAACAGCCCAAAGTACCTCTCAGTCTCATCATTCGGCTTCTGATTCTCATCGAACATGGCGAATATGTAAGTCTCTATAGCCTTCCCTGGCCTTCTCGGAGATCCATTCTTCACATGTTGTATCAAATTATTAATATAATCCTTCGCATTCTCCAAACTTGCCCCGAGCCCTCCCTGCGTGGGCCAACCGCTCTCCGACACCACGACTTCCAACGATCCCCCGCCCAGTTTATCCAATGCCGCGTAAACTGAGTCGAGATTGGCGTCAAAGAGGTTTTTGTAATCGAGCTGGTTGTTGTCGTCCTTGAATTCATTACTGCTCGGTTTGAACAGAGAGAATTCTAGAGACACGTCGCCGTTCTTGAAGCCGAAGTAAGTGTAGATATTCACGAGCAAAGGATATCGCTTGCTGACCAAGAAACCTATCACCGGTTTGAGAAAGTTCAAATACTCATCACTGAATCTTCCGCGCGACGGAGGATACGTGTCCATGAAGGCTCCCATATATGTTGTCGTGGAGACCGGGATACTGAGGCCTGCTTCGGAAAGCGCTTTATCAATGTTCTGGATCGCCTGGATGAGAGTCGTCCCCTTCCCAGCAGTGTCCGCTGGTTTCACCTCGTTTCCTACCGAGATGTACTTGAATCTGACATCGTTGTACTTTTGGACGTTGTCTCGGACCCATGTGTTGGCACTCGCTTGGCTATTTGCGATACCTTCTAGTTCGCCATTGGGAACGTCGAGGATGAACTCGATGTTGGAGCCACGGAGAGCTTCGAGAGCTTCCGTCTTGGGAGCGTACATCCGCATTCGCTGGATGTCGTACTGCTTGTACATAGCCACAACGTCCGATGGATTTGGTAGGTTATTTCCCAACTGCCCAAAGCATACTCCAATTTGTCCAGCTAGTAATAAAATTGTCATTAAGTAAAATATAATCAACGGGGTTATAGAAGATGATTAATTAATGGATGCTACATAAGCTTAAAAGATGACTAAACCTGTGGTGTCGAAGTATGAAGCCATTATAAGGCTGCGAAGAAACATCAACGTTGGTGCCCTAACCCCAGACATTTTCATGAAACAATAAAGAAGACGTTATAATATGTTTTTTTCTATTATACTTTGAGTTTATTTTTTATGTTTGAATCGTGTACCATTTTGCGCCTATTTATAGTCCGAGTCAGGGGGTTCAAGTCAGACAATGCATGTAATACCATTAAAAAATACAATCACATATAAAGTCTACGATTATGAGATGGCATGATTCGTTTTTTTTTTAATACTTAAATTTAAGTGGTTGTGTTTTTCTAGTAATAGGTTTGATCATGGTATTATGGTATTATGAGCCGTTAATCATACGTCAATCTCGTGTGAGCTAATATTAACTGTTCTACGTTATTAATTATAGATTTTAGACAACTAAGGTTAGTTGATAAAAAAAAAAGGACCACTAAGGTTAGACTATTCTTGGAGCCATCACTGGTACCTTCATACACATTAGACACCAAAGTCTTACAATCCATACTTTATACTAAATAATAAAAATATTTCCCTATGAAAGTTTGGTAAAATACTTTTTCAAAAAAAAAAAAAAGTTTGGTGAAGTAAAGATCCACAAGAACGAATAAATCCCATTGATTTTCTGTCTCACAATAAGTGTTAGTTTCTAAATGTCTTGATTTTTTAACCAAATTCTAAAAAAAGATTCAACTAATGTTATATAACATTTTTACACAAACATATAGTTAAAAATATTAGGAACTGGTGATAAAATGGAAAATTTTGCCTAAAATAGCGATTAATTTATCATAACACCGATAATGTATTCATATTTACAAGGCACAAATTACATTTACGTATTTTTTTTTTTGTTTTTAACGGCTTTTAACATATTTGTTAAAAGGAGGTTACATTTACGTTAAAAAGTTTTAGTGGCCCAAATAAATCTGTTACCATCAATTTTTTACCTAATCATTTTTTGGATGAAGGCTAACATCTATCATTATAAGTGAACATGCTTCATGTATTTTAATTAAACCGTAGATTTTACGGGCAAATGTTTCCTTCATGCGGTTTATGACACATGGCATATTCTTACATATATCTCTTATATACTAAAACACAAGTCACCTTACTTATCAATTTATGACACATGACATATTTTTACAAAAATAAAACAAAAAAAATTATTGGAAACCATAGCACTCCATCTCTAAATGTTATACGACTTCAAACAATTGTATTCCTTTTTTTCCTCCAGATATATTATCCCAAGTTTAAAAGTTTTTGGTTCCATATTTTGAAGTATTTTTCTCCTAGATAATTTTGTATCTATTAAATGATTCTTTATTTGTTTTTTGACTCTTTCTTTTTCATTTTCAAATATTCATCATTTTTTCGATATATTTGGCTGTAACAACAAAAACTATACAACTTGATAAGTATTCTTCATTTACATTGAGTTATCTCTTATTCTATAACAAATACTCTCTGATATTGTTTTGAATATTTCAGATTGAAGATAACACTTGAATCAAAGCTTACATCTTCAAAATTAAAATGAGAAATAAAAAATCATCCGTAACTGTGGGGTAATTAATACAGTATAGTCAGTTCTTTTATCAGCAATATATTTACATATAGATTTTGTGGCTTATCTTACAGAATTACTGGCATGAATATTTCATCGATTTTTGTATTTTAAATGAACATACTTGGTATTATTTTAGATGCAAAAGATGTTTGACAAAAGTTATACTTTATTTAATTAAACCCATAAGAAATTGAGAAGACTAAAGTGTTCATCCATACCTTCCATACACATAAAATCACCACAATAATAATTTAATATCAAGTTTAAATTGTTTTAAAATTTACATATTTTCAGTTTTATGACACCAAATTAATGATTTAACTTAATTTATTACTAGAAACATTTATTTTCTCTCATTTTGGTAACGGACTAAACAACTCCCTTTTAAACCTATATTTTATTTATGTGAAAAACAAGCGCATGTGTGGATGATATTCCTTAAAAAATATCATTGTTAAAAAAAATATCTCTTATATACTAAAAGACAAGTCACATAACCTATCAAATTATGATACATGAAATATTTTTACAAAAATAAAAAATAATTGAAAAACCATGCCACTCGATCTCTAACTTTTCTAAAACTTCAAATAACTGAATTTCTAAATTTTCTCAAGATATATTATCCCACATTTATTTTTTTTGGTTCACGATTTTGAACTCTTTTTTTCTCCTATATAATTTTGTATCTATTCATTTATTCTTTATTTTTTCAAATCTTTCTTTTATTGTCAAATATTTATATATTTGGGTGTAACAACAAAAAAAAATATAAATTAATAATTTTCTTCATATATATTTAGTTTTCTCTTATCTATAATAAATACTCACTGATTATGTTTTGAATATTTTAAATTGAAGATAACACTTGAATCAGAGCTTATTCTACAATATCTGAATGAGAAAAAAAAATCATCTGAAACCATGGAGTAATTAATACAGTATAGCCTGTTTTTTTATCAGGAACATATTTACATTATATGTTTTGTAGCTTATCTTACGGAATTACTCGCATGACTTTTGCATCAATATTAGTATTTCAAATTACATACTTGGTATTATATTAGATGCATAAGATGTTTGACAAATTTTATTTTGTAATTAATTAAACCCATAAGAAATTGAAAAGAATAAGTATTCATCTGTACCTTCCATACATATGAAACCACAACAATAATAACGTAATGTCAAGTTTAACATTTTTAAAAAATCCATATTTTTCAGATTTATGACACCAAATTAATGATTTAACCTGATTTATAACTAGAAACATTTATTTTCTTTTAATTTGGTAGTAAGCTAGACAACTCCTTTGTAAATCTATATTTGATTTATTTGAAAAACAAGGGCATGTGCGAATGAGATTCTTTAAAAAGCGATCATTTAAAAAACATCTCTTATATACTAAAAGCAAGTAACATAACCTATTCAATTATGATACATGACATTTTTTCAAAAAAATAAAACAAAAAATAATTGGAAACCCATAACACTCTGTCTCTAACTTTTCTACAACTTCAGTAACTGAATTCCTATTTTTCCTCTAGATTTCTTATCCCACATTTAAAAAAATTTGGTTCATGATTTCGAACCTTTTTTCTCCTATAGAAATTTGTATCAATTAGTTTATTATTTATTTGTTTTCCACTCTTTTTTCATTGTCAAATACTCTTTGTTATTTTTCAAAATATTTGGTTGTAACAACAAAAAACTATACAAATTGATAAATAGTATTCATTTACATTTAGTTTTTGCTTATTCTATAATAAATACTCTCTGATTTTGTTTTGAATAATTTAGATTGTAGATAACACTTGAATCAGAGCTTACATCTTCAATATCAGAATGAGAAATAAAAAAATAAAAAAAATCATCTGCAACTATGCGGTAGTTAATAAAGTATAGTGAGTTCTTTTATCAGCAACATCTTTACATATAGGTTTTGTTGCTTATCTTACGGAGTTACTTGCATGATTTTTTCATCAATTTTAGTATTTCAAATGAACATACTTGGTATTATATTAGATGCACGAGATGTTTGACAAAATTTATACTCAAATTAATGAAACCCATAAGAAATTGAGGAGAATAAGTATTCATCCATACTTTCCATGCACATGAAACCACCACAGTAATAATTTTATATCAAGTTTAGCATTTTAAATTTTTTAAAAAAATTCAGTTTATGACCAAATTAATGATTAAACTTTATTTATAAATAGAAACAATTATTTTCTTTCATTTGGTAGCGGGCTAGACAACTCATTTGTAAATCTATATTTTAATTATTTGAAAATCAATCGCATATGTGAATGACATACCTTAAAATCATCATTTAAAGAAAACATCTTTTATATAGTAAAACACAAGTCACTTAACCTATCAAATTATGATACATGCCATATTTTTACAAAAATAAAAAATAACTAATTGAAAAACCCTGTCACTCGATCTCTAACTTTTCTACGACTTCAAATAAATGAATTCCTATTTTTCCTCCAGGAATCTTATACCACATTTAAATGGTTTTGGTTCACGATTTCAAACTCTTTTCTCTCCTATATAATTTTTTATCTAATAATTTATTATTTATTTATTTTTCGACTCTTTCTTTTTTATTGTCAAATCTTCTTTGTTCTTTTTCAAGATATTTGACAGTAACAATAAAAACTACAAAATTTGATAATTATTATACATTTACATTTAGTTTTCTCTTATTCTATAATAAATCCTCTCTGATTTTATTTTGAATATTTGAGATTGAAGATAACACTTGAATTAGAGCTTACATCTTCCACATTAAAATGAGAAATAATAAAATCATCTGCAACTATGGAGTTATTAATAAATTATAGTTAGTTATTTTATCAGCAACGTATTTACATATATGTTTTGTGGCTTATCTTACGGAATTACTTGCATGACTTTTGCATCAATTTTAGTATTTCACACGAACATACTTGGTATTATATTAGATGCACAAGATGTTTGACAAAAGTTATACTCTAATTAATTAAACCCATAAGAAATTGAGAAGAATAAGTATTCATCCATACCTGCATACACATGAACCACCACAATAATAATGAATTATCAAGTTCAACATTTTTAAAAATTTACATAAGTTTCATTTTTATGACAAACAATTATTCATTTAACTTGATTTATAAGTACAAACATATTTTTTCTTTCATTCTGGTAGCGGGCTAGACAATTATTTTGTAAATCTATATTTTAACTATTTGAAAAACAAGTGCATGTGTGGATGATGTTCCTTAAAAATCTTCATTTTAAAAAATCTCTTTTATACGAAAACACAAGTACCCTAACCTATCAAATTCTGATAAATGTAATATTTTTACAAAAATAAAACAAAACAAATAATTGAAAAATCATGTCACTCGATCTCTAACTTTTCTACAGCTTCACATAATTGAATTCCAATTTTTCATCTAGATATCCTATCTCACGTTATATGCTTTTGGTTCACAATATCTAACTATTTTTCTCTCCTTTATAATCTTTTATCTAATAATTTATTATTTATTTGTTTACCACTCTTTCTTTTTCATTGTCATATCTTCTTTGTTCTTTTTCAAGATATTTGGCTGTAACAACAACACTAAATAAATTGATAATTATTATTCATTTATATTTGGTTTTCTCTTATTCTATAATAAATACTCTCTGATTTTGTTTTGAATATTTCAGATTGAAGATAACACTTGAACCAGAGCTTACGTCTTCAATATAAGAATGAGAAATTAAATATCATCGGCAACTATGAGACAATTAATAAAGTATATTCAGTTCTTTTATCAGCAACTTTTTTACATATATGTTTTGTGGCTTATCTTACGTAATTACTTGCATGACTTTTGCATCAATTTAGTATTCAAAACAAACATACTTGGTATTATATTAGATGCACAAGATGTTTGACAAAAGTTATACTCTGATTAATTAAGCCCCTAAGAAATTGAGAAGAATAAGTATTCATCCATACATGCCATACACATGAAACCACCGCGATAATAACGTAATATCAAGTTTAACATTTTTAAAAATTTACATATTTTTCATTTTTTTGACAGAAAATTATTGATTTAACTTGATTTATAACTAGAAACATTTATTTTCTTTCATTTTTTTAGCAAGCTAGACAACTCATTTGTATTTTTTAAAAAATTACCCATATTACATAATTTTTAATATATCATTTTGATTTTTGAAACATAATAATTTTGTAGTTTATATTTCTAAGCACAATAATTTTATATTGAATAATTTTATTTTGTCTTATAAACCATCAATTGTTGTTAATCCTATTTTTAGAATATTACCTGTGCAGCCTTATAAATGCATTTTTTATGGATCAAATTTTTACGGTAATGTATAATAAAATAATTTTATATATTTTTAGTGCTATTCTAAAGTATTTTCTATAATTAATAACCTAATTGTATTATTGAATATTCTTTTTTTTATTATGGAAGTACTAATGAATATATACATGTGTGAAATATACATTATGTTCAAGTGGGCTCTTAGCTACCTCATAGCAGTCTAGAAAACTGGCACAAAAGATGAAGAAAAAAAATATATATATATATATATATATATTATATCATTTACTTATTAATCAAGAAGCATTTTTAACAAATAACCTATGTTTAGTAGATTAATAACAACTTTACTATTATTGCTGATGTGTCAAACTCACAACCCTCCTCAACTAACTAAGTTAACACCCCTTTAATTACTAGGATATTTACATCGCTATTGGTACATATCACATATTTTTTTAATTAATGGATATAACATTACATTATCCATTCGTCGAATAAAATAATAATTGTACAATTGTCAGAGACAGCATATGAGACGCCGACGTCAAGTCTATATCATCGTCGGACAAATTCACTGATCCGTTTAACCAAATCTCTTTTAAACTTTCGCCGTCATTAGCAGACTTGAAACTGGCTGTAGATCTGGACTTTAACAGACTTGAATAAATTAACCGGTAGCTGACTAGCTCATAAAGACAACTTACTTGAAGAGCGATAAGAGACATAACTTTAACGTCGGTGGCATATGTTATTAAGTTACTTCCGCGTACGGTTCCGACATACCTTGAGGTTGAAGATCATTTGAAGATAGAAGTGAGACGCCTTGCCAACATATTTTTCAAGCGTGTGAATGTGTGATCGTTAGCGAGTTGGACTTTTCAACATCGTTAAACACTGTAGGTACTGATTTACTTCTTTGTAGTTTGTAGATATGATCTTAAGGTTTAACACTAACTTTTTCAACTCTCTTTATATTCACAAGGACAGTTCTGATCAGTACCTACTCTGACTAGCGCAAGATTGCTGCATTTTAGGTCTTTGCTTTGAAATCATTGTACAAAGAACCATATTTTAAAAACTGTTTCTTTGAAGATCACATGTGTATTTAGCTCAATTGGGTAAGTGGAAACGTTTGTGATATATTTGTTGACGAACCTCACTTTATTTGGTTTGGTAGGTTAGTATCGTATGTGTTAACATGCTTAACTTGAACAAATCTATACTATTAAAGCAGGATCCTATTGTCCTTTTTACCTTAGCATGCCCTTTTCTTTACTACCATTGCATGTTTCATTAAGGAAAATCAAGTAATATTAATAACACATCTATATTGGGTCATTTTTTTTGGATTCAGCCCACATCAGATCCGTCTTGGGCCATTTGGGCCGATTAAGAAATCAAATCCAATTCTCACATTTTTTTTTACTTTGGGTCATTGAGTCCAAGTTCAAATAATTTTTTTTCAACTATTCTTAATTATTTTTTTTTCTTAATATAATTTAAGCATTCATAAAAAAATTAAATTTTTTCATTGAAAAGTATAAATCTTTATTAAAAGTATATAATTTTTTATTAAAATATTAACCACATAATAAAATTAATTTATCAGAGTTATACCAACTTAATTCATTAAATAAATAAAGTTTAATTTTTTAAACATAAATAGTCATTTAAAATGAAATACGATAAATAAAGATAAAATTTTTAAGTCTTTTATAAAATAAAACACAAATATATGAAAATATGACATTTACTAAATAATTGTCAATTGAAAAAAAAAAAAATAAATCCGCGCTTTGAAAGCGCGGGTCAAAATCTAGTGAGTAGTTAAAGTTGCTTTGAGAAATAAGGAAATAAAGAGATTGGTTTATACGAGAAAGATGTCTATATAGCAATGCTGAAACAGCAAAGATATTAAAGTCCAAATATGAAAAAGAAAATATATACCATTTTCCTCACTCTGCACAAAATATGTGATTTAAAATCACCTTTTGTATAGTATTC
Organism: Brassica rapa; assembly: GCF_000309985.2. Lineage (NCBI taxonomy): Eukaryota > Viridiplantae > Streptophyta > Magnoliopsida > Brassicales > Brassicaceae > Brassica > Brassica rapa. The sequence continues at coordinate 2,128,419 of NC_024798.2, read as the reverse complement.
TGCTTGAACACCTTCCAACAGGAACAACGGGAACATCTTCACTTCGAATTTTCTGCCACATGTCAGGGTCTCCAGAGGCGGATGCTAAAATAGAGTTTAAAGTAAAAATGTTCCAATGATACTCTATTTTCTACTCTATAATAGTGTAAATTTATTTTTTACTCTATATATAAAGTAATTTTTTTTATTTTTTGTTCATTACTTTATTTTCAACTCTAAAATAGAGTATCACTGAAGCAACATCTAGAGTTACTCTATTTTTTTTTTTTGATCAACAGAGTTACTCTATTTTAAAGAAAAAAATAAAGTAAACCATTGGAAATGGTCTCATTAACCAAACTAAAACCAAAAGCCAAACAAATTTTCATCCATGAACACACGCAACTGTTTCTTAAACGTTTACTGTATATTCTGTACTGTATTTTCTTTTTGTAAAAGAAACTGTATATTCTATTCCTGTCTTAGATCAATCTCTATATCATGTTTATAAATTGAACACGTCGACATTATTTACATTTCTTCAGTCACCCTCCGATTGTATATCACTGAAAAACTTTTTGTTTTAGTATCTCTATAATATTATTTGAGAAGTCACTTTCTTAGGTGTCATACCCACGTTAACTCTCACGGTGGTTGATTACTATGATACCTTTAATGAATTAAAAATAATTACATTTTAAATACTATTATTTCCTTTTAAATTTTTTCTAAATAACAATATAAAACAAAAAGGAGATATTTATAAAGTTAAACAAAATTAAAAACGAAAATATATGTATATATAATATGATTTCATAAAAAAAGGAAAGTTCAAAAAATACTAATATTTCATTTATAAGATTTTTTTTTTTAATTTTGAAGTAATAAAACAATTTCCTTATATCTATATTCTTATATGAAAAAAAATATTTATATATAATGTGATTTCATTAAAGAGAGATCACACAAGTGATCTTGATATTAGAAAAAATAAAAAGATTTTTTTTTTGAAGTAATAAAACACTTTCCTTATATCTACATATTCTTAAATGAAAACAAATATTTGTATATAATGTGATTTTATTAAAGAGAGATCACACAAATGATCTTGATGTTAGAAAAAAGAAATATTTATCTTTTAAAACATAATTTTATACAAAATACAAATATATATTTTTTCAAAGTAATAGAATTTGTTTTATATATCTATCTATTTTCTTAGATGATTGCATAAAATAATTAAGTAACATAAACTGATATATGTTTAATGGAAAAATAATAATTTATAATTAGTATTATTGAAATATTTTTTTCATATATTTAGTTGACTATAATATCTTACAATTACAGCAAAAAAATATAAATTATATTTTACTTATATAATATAATTTCTCAAAACAATCACATTTTTACTGCATATTTTAAGAGATATTAAAAAACTAAAAATAAATTTTAACAATAAACATCTTTTGATCAAATAACTACAACATGAGTGACTCGACTAATTCATTTTATATCTAAAATTATAGATTGAACTACAATAAAAATATATAAATTATAGGATGACTTAAAACATATTAACAAATGAAAAATAAAATATTAACTCTTTGTTACCATTTAGTTCTTTTGTAAAATTTTATATATGCATGAGACTTTCAAATATTATCATCATATTAATTTATGTAATTTGGAATCACACACTTTAGTTTATTTTTTATTTCACTCTAAGCACAATATATCTTAAGTTATACATAATCTTACTAAATATACTTACATATCTGCTGTAAAAAAACTTACATATCTAAAAAAACAACCAACCAAAATACATATAAGAAAATTAATCAAAGAACTAATATATTTACAGTCAAAAATATTATAGTTGAATTCAAAGAAATAGATGGAATCCAATATGTCCAAATGATAATTAAATTGACTGTAAAACTACAAAACTGATTAGATATAAAATATCTAAATTCATGTGCATAATTAAAGTAATACAATATTATTAATAGAAATTAAAATTAATTTAAAACTAAAAGTAAATATTAATCAATTATTATAGTATATTTACTTTATAAATATTTATGTCCGTGCATGAGCACGGGAAAATCACCTAGTAATAATTATATTTGAGATTACTCATATCAAAATATAATCATATTTGACAATGCATTCAAAACAAACATGAGCCCAATTTTACAAGAAAGGTCAGAATGCATTGCGTTGCTTATGTGTAAACAAGCCAAAAGAAAAAGGAATTGGTTAGGTATTCAATATTGGTATGAAATTTCCTAAGTATTGTATATTGCTTTGCTAAGTAAATGGCTACAATTGGATGTAAATATATAATTATCAAAACTAACCAAGCAATACTTCTTAAAAATAAGTAAATATTCTTCACGAAGTTTACATTTTGTACATTTTTTATATAATATCTAATAGAACAATGAACAAAAATGTAAATTAAAGTATTATTTTTTATATACTCACCGGTCTCTACCTAGTATATAGTTTAAAACTCAGACCAAAAGTTAAGATTGAGTTTGTCACTAAAGATTGCAACCATAAAGGGACATGGCTTATAAGAGCATATAAGCATGACCGGGAGCTTGTGGTCAAGTGGTAAGGAGAAGGGCTTGGGATGTCACCACATTTCAAGTTCAATTCACCTGCCATGCGAAACTAAGTCACATTTTCCTGGTCACCTTACTTGAACATGGGCTACTGCATTTCGGCCCATTAGAATACCTGGGAAAGGGTCTATTTGTGGACTACACCTCCCATCCGGGGGTTATGTTTAGTTTGTGTCTTTAATAGACCTGGGTTTTAACCCTTTTCTTTAGAAAAAAAAAAACAGTATATAAGCATTGTGTTTTTTTTTTTGAAACACATATAAGCATTGTGTAGTTACCCTAGTTAATAGCCGAAGAACTTTCTTCTTGGTGTCGATTTCAGTTCTGGGCGACAGAAATAGAGGCAGTGTTGTTGATGGCTTTGCGTAGACTTGTGTTATATCTAAATGTTTCAGCTAAGTATTTAAAAGGTTTTGTTTACTATGAACGAACAACATCATATATATATATATATTGAAGAATTGTAAAAACCTCTCATTACATTACTGAAACAGATGAAGTAAGAACAAGGTTAAGGCTCATTAGTCCTTATTATTACAACAAGTTCACACATTTTTAACACTCAAATAGACAAATACCAGTTACGGCATCACTGCGTTACTAGCCCTTGCTTCTTCAAGAAGTCTCTCCAAGGAGATTAGTTGAAATTAACACCATATTTAAGCTGTTTAGTAGTAGGAAGAAACAGCCCAAAGTACCTCTCAACCTCATCATTCGGCTTCTCATTCTCATCGAACATGGCGAATATGTTGTATCAAATTGTTAATATAAGCCTCCGCATTCCCCACGCTTGCCCCGGGCCCTCCCTGCGTGGGCCAACCGCTCTCCGACACCACGACTTCCAACGATCCCCCGCCCGATTTCTCCAGTGCCACGTAAACTGAGTCGAGATTGGAGTCGAAAAGGTTTTGGTGATGGAGCTGGTTGTTGGGGTCATTGAATTCATTACTGCTCGGTTTGAACAGAGAGAATTCTAGAGAGACGTCGCCGTTCTTGTAGCCGAAGTAAGTGTAGATATTTACGAGCAAAGGATATCGCTTGCTTACCAAGAAACCTATCACCGGTTTGAGAAAGTTCAAATAATCATCACTGAATCTTCCGCACGACGGAGGATACGTGTCCACGAAGGCTCCCATGTATGTAGTCGTGGAGACCGGGATACTGAGGCCTGCTTCGGAAAGCGATTTATCAATGTTTTGCATAGCCTGGAAGAGAACCGTCCCAGCCCCACCTGGGCCCCTGGGCATCACCTCGTTTCCGACCGAGATGTACTTGAAACTAACATCGTTGTACTTCTGGACGTTGTCTCGGACCCATGTGCTGGCCTCCGTTTGGCTATCTGCGACACGTTGTAAGTCGCCATTGGGAATGTCGAGGATGAGCTAGATGTTGGAGCCACGGAGAGCGTCGAGAGCGTTAGGGTTGGGACTGTACATCCGCATTCGTCGGATGTTGTACTGCTTGTACATAGCCACAGCTTCCGAATTACTTGGTAGGTTATTTCCATACTCCCCGTAGCATATTCCGATTTGTCCAGCTAGTAATAAAATTGTCATTCAATAAAATATAATTAATATAATTAATAGGGTTATAGAAGATGATTAATGGATGCTACATAAGCTTAAAGAAGACTAAACCTGTGGTGTCGAAGAAGGAAGCCATTAGAAGTAACATCAACATTGGTGATAATGCTAACATCCTAACCCCAGACATTTTCATGAAATAATAAAGAAGACGTTATAATGTGGTTTTTTTGCTGTTATACTTTGAGTTTTTTGATATGTTTGAATCGTACCATTTTGCGCCTATTTATAATGCGAGCCCGGGGGTTCAAGTCAGTCAATGCATGTAATACATTAAACAAATACAGTCACATATATGCTTTGAATAGCTAGGGTCAATATACCTTGAGATTGAAGAGTCAAATGAGATGGATGAACCGGTTTTGTTAAATACTCAAGTTTAAGTGGTTGTGTTTTTCTAGTAATAGGTTGGATCATGGTATTATGAGCCGTTAATCATATACGTCAATCTCGTGTTAACTAATATTAACTGTTCCTTTACGTTATTAATTATAGATTTTAGACCACTGGAGTTAGACATTCTTGGAGCCATCACTGGCACCTTCATACACGTTTGACACCAAATCGTACGATCTATACTTTACCGAGTGGCGGAGCCATAAAATTTTTGTATATAGAAAAGAAATCAAAAACATAATTTATAAACCACAAAAAACTACCAATGTACTCTAGGCACACTCCTTTTATTGTTGAATGTAAGAATTTATTCAAACAAAAAAAAACGTTTGTACAATGACTATTTCTTTGTTTAGAGTGTTATGTGTTTTAGAGTTTAAAAAAAAAAAAGATAGCTATAATGAATAAAAACATGTCTCAATCTCTATCTCTAAAATCTTCTGAAACCGAACCACACGACTATAGCATTTTCACTATACGCACACTCATGTTTTGAAACATTTTTATAATAGTTTTATTGAATAAAAATATAGAAAACCAACCTAAAACATAAACTGAAAAATAATTATAGAACAGAGTTGAGAGTCCACCATCGTCTTGTGTTTCCAAGGAACAAGAACATTTTTTTAAAAAAAATTACTTATTTTTTAATGTTTCTATATTGTAAATTAGTTGGACTTAATACAATTTGAGCTTAAACTAACATATTACTAAATTTTAAAACAACAAAAAATGTTTAGAGATTTTATATTTTTGGGTAATTATAGGAAAATCATGTTTAAACTAATAGAAATCCAAAGTTATAAAGATAAAATTAAAATTATTTTAATTGTATAATTAAATTTTATCTTCAAGGTTTAGTAAATATTTTTGTGGGGTCACTTATGTTTTTACTGCAATAACTCGTTGGGTCACTTTTCTGGCACGTGTGGCCAAGTTTATGGTTTCCATGTTCAAGTCTATGGGTTATTTTTCACAGTCGTTAGGGTAGGTTATAGGGATCAAAGGGCTTAAAGTTAGTGGGTCAAAAGGCTATAATTGTCACAAAATATTTCTCTCTTCACGTAGGTATCCAATTGCTAAATTAACACTTAACCTGACCTATATTTACAATATCAAACTTAACGCGATCCACACAGAAAACGAACTCACTATCATTGTTGGTCTGGACATCCGTGGTATCTAAAGCACACCCCCAATATGCTATCCTCTAACTATAATTTTTTTCCCATAAAAGTATGAATATATAATCAAATAATATAAAATATTATTAAACTTTAATTTGTTCTCAAAGATTAGAAAGTAAAAAAGTAATATATTATTCATGAAAGATAACTCTCCTTATTATTTTTTTCTGTAAAATAATTTATCAACTTTGAATAATCAAGTTTTTTCCGCTAATTCATGCTCTGTTGATATTGGCAATGTTCGTTGTGAAGACGACGAGACTAGCATCAGCGATCCAAATTAGAACGTGAAACTGAATAAAGTTTAGCTGGATTTAGTAGCGGCAATTGTTAAAAAAATCAGACATAATAGATTTCACGTCGCCGAAATTCAATAGCATTACTTTTAAGAATCCGGAATCGACTTTTAAATGCCAGCGACTAGTTCCTCTCACAACCATGTTCCGTTTTGTCGTAGTCAGCGTTTATTTCTGGTCGCTGGTCGCTAACACTGCGTCTTTCTTCCAAACAGGAACCTTTATTGAAAGTCCATTCAAACGCTCCTGAGACATAGTCGAACGTAGATAGTTTTTTATGAGCTCCAACTTTGAAAAACTTCTTTAGAAACAACTGTAACCGGAATTGTTAGTAATATACGATAAGCAATCTCTGTGTTTGGATAACAACCATCCATTCTTTTTAGAAATTCTAACATCTTGATAGCTTTTGTAATTTCTTTTGGCAACATTCCAGTTACCACAAATAACGTAGATATACTATAACAGTAAATTACAATAATGAAGGGACGTGGTTTAGGATAGAGTAGAGATATTAACAGCCAAATATATTTTTTCTCACCGTCTACTTCAGCTTTGGAAGACAAAATAGACGTCGTTTGTTTATGAATAACTTGCTGTTGTTATAGATCTGTCCACCACTATAACAATTTGCCTTGCACATTCCAACAATATATTAATATTCTATAAGAAAACAATCGAGGATCTTATTCATTGTAGTTTTTTCTTTCGTTTTCTGTGATAAAAACGGTTTATGTCATATGTTCTATAATTTTTCAGACAGAAAAATTATAATTGATGAAGTCTCCCTCGATCGGTACTCAAACTACTGACATACTTGATGAACGTAGAGACTCCGGGCGGCTATAACGATTCCTCACGATAATCATGAATTACACCATCAACGTTTTAAAAATCACGGTCTTAAATTAAAAATAAAAGCCTCATATCATTACAACCCACTCCATCTTAATTTATCATTGCATATATAAATATATATATTGATTAACATGAATCTTTACCAAAGTCGTACTTAGGCTGCTTGTTAGGATGAATTTGAAATTTTTATTAGCCTCCATACATGGCATTTAAATTGCTACCAAAGTCGTACTTAGGCTGCTTGCTAGGAGGAATCAATCCCCTAAACTTCTCAACATCAGGAGGACTCGGCTTCACATTTTCATCATACATCGCAAATTAATAAATAAAACTTGATTGACAATAAACATGTCATTCTCTTTGAATTCTTCTTGATTCAAAATGATGAATATTTTCAACACAAATTAATCCACTTATGTTTTAATATTTCCATTGAAACAATTCAGTTGTTGATTTTTTTTTGAACAGCTCTATTGTATACAAACTAATAAAGCATAAAAAGAAAATACTCTTATATATATATACTAAGCACAAGTAATCTAACCTATTAAATTATGACACATGACATATTTTTACAAAAATAAAACAAAAAAATAATTGAAAAACCATGTTACTCGATCTCTACTTTTATATTTTCCCTCCAGATATCTTATCCCACGTTTAAAAGTTTTTTGTTCATGATTTAGAACTATTCTTTTCTCTTATATAATTTTGTATTTATTAATTTATTCTTTATTTATTTTTCCGCTCTTTCTTTTTTTTTGAGATATTTGGCTATAACAACAAAATACTATACAAATTGATAACTACTCTTCATTTACATTTTGTATTCTCTTATTGTATAATAAATACTCTCTGATTTTGTTTTTGAATATTTTAGATTGAAGATAACACTCGAATCAGAGCTTAGTCTTCAATATCAAAATGAGAAATAAAAATCCATCGGAAATAAAAATCCATCGGCAACTATGAGGTAATAAAGTATAGTCAATTCTTTAATCATCAACATATTTACAAATATGTTTTGTGGTTTATCTTACGGAATTATTTGCATGACTTTTGCATCAATTTTAATATTTCAAACGGACATCCCTTTCTTATTAAAGGAGGAACATTCATAGAAATAAACCTTGGCCTCATGTGTTTATTACATGAGTGTCATTTCCTATGTGTCATCACCTCATGCACTCTCATTAACTTTTTCAAAAAACCCTTTGTGAACTAGAATAATTACAACCAAATGCCATTGGTCATATACATTATACTATATGATTACAATCAGATTTGAAAAAAAAACGGGAATTTATGATAGGCAGAATATTAACTCTTTTGTAAAAGGAAACAAAATAAGTTCGACATCTATCAAATCGTTTTATGAACATTTTTGTTTACGTTAATTATAATGCAACATTTTATGAACATTTTTAAACTAATATCAAATCGTATTATAATGCAACGTTTTATGAACATTTTTGAAACCGAATCAACATTTTATGAACATTTTTATGCAACATTTTATGAACATTTTTAAACTAATATCAAATTTTTTTATAATGTAACTAAAGAAACGGGAATAATTTTATGAACAATTTTATGCTTATTTTAGGAACACGTATTATAATCGAACGTTTTATGAACATTTTTGTCAACGTTAATTATAATGCAATATTAACTCTTTTGTAAAAGGCAACATTTTTGTCAACGTCACATTTCCTTTCAATAATAGTCATAATATCATTGTATTCACCCTATTATTTTTTTATTGTTTTGTGGAGTTGAAATATTTGATTGATTATTAGTTGAGTCATGAACTCATGATTGATTGAATAACAGAATATAATCATAATATTTGTTTCTTATATAACGAAACGTGAATAAAATAATTATTTGAAAACATGGCAAAATTGATGGGAATTGATATTCTAATCAATTCATAATTTTTATTTGGGTATTGATATTCTAATGTTTGACACTAAACCGATTTCAATTGGTATATGGTTTGACTTTGTTATAGTTATGTTCCATTTTGCCTTGGATTTGAAATATCTAAAGTGACGCCATAAAACCTATGTTCTAAATGGGATACCGTATAATTTCAAATATGAAAACTGATACACTTATTATTTGGTCAAATATCATATTGAATATTTTCCCCATATTATGTTCGAAAATATAGTACTTACCGATTTCTGAAAGCGAGATTGCGTGTAGTTAATATGCGTGATCAATCCCATTTATGCTCACAAACCAATCAAAATAATGTCTGATTTGTATTCATATTCCTGATTAATTTTCGGAAACAACTTCCGTTATTTTAAATATGATTTTTCCTTATATGTTCACTCCATTTAATATCCGCATATATGATTTATTTTCAAAAGCTTGAATACATATTACAGTCACAAGATTGAATCTAATTAACTGAAATTCAAATTTATAGGAAACTTAAATCTTCGTATATGCCTAGTATGGTAACAAATGATTAATTTCTTAATCACATTATACACTTTCCATTTACTTATTCCGTGTAGTTTTATTTGTCTAATACTATAAATATATGGCTACATATAAAACATCGACTCATATTAAACTCATAGCTACCTCTTTTTCAACCAAAAAAAATCTCAGAAACAAAGAACTTTCAAACAAACGAGGTAATATATTGTACTAATTGAGAATAAACAAATTTATGGAATTGATATTCCTTTCATATATTGCTGAACTTTTTTCTTTTTTAAGGTCGTCTGAAGCATGTCACCAACATCGATGGATTTTTTAAAATCATTTTTGAACTCAAAGATGTTCCAAAAATCAATGAATTCAAAAAAAGGTATATCCCATGAGTTTATTTTGTTAATTTGGTTAGTAGTTATGTTTAGTTTGCTAAACTAATTTTCAGTTTCTTCTTGGTATAGAATTGCAAATCAGGAGTTTTGAAGATCCTTCTTACGGCATTTTGGTTTTTTCAGATTTTAATTTATTTCTTTATAATTTGGGATCGTTAGTACTTTTACTTTTCTTTGCCTATGTTTTTTATAATATTTTAATCATAATTTATTATGATCGTAATAATTCTTTTTCTTATTTTATATTTTGTCTTAAATTCATAATAAATTAATATAAGTTATTGCACACTATTATATCTTTGTTACCTTCAAATGTTTATAATTTACAGATAACCCCTTAAAAAATCTTTAAAATCAAAAGAAAACAAGTTTACAACTTATATACATGCACAATTTATTTAATATATGAAAATTAATTTTAGATCACTCACTCCGTGCAGGGCGCGGGTATCACCTAGTACTTGGTATTATATTAGATGTACAAGATGTTTGATAAAAGTTAATACTCTAATTAATTAAACTTATAAGAAATTGAGAAGGATAAGTATTCATCCATACCTGCCATACACGTGAAACCACCACGATAATCATGTAATATCAAGTTTAACTTTTTTTTAAATTTACAATATTGTAAAAAATATATATATAATTGATTTGCAAATTAAAAAAAAAGAGTGTTTTAGAAAATAATAAAATAAAAAGGCAGTGGATACTGGATGTCCACGTATTTGTGGGCCACATAAGATTTGCCTGAGTGACACGACACTAACAGCAATCAGCTTGAACAATTGTTCACATTTAATATCAAAATCGAACAATAAATAAGTCTCGATAGCTCGCCCTGGCCTCCTTGGAGATCCAGTCTTCACAGTTTGTATCAGATTGTTCACATAAGTTCTTGCATTGTCCACACTCGCAGCGGTTCCTCCCGCTGTCGGCCAACCGCTCTCCGACACCACGATCTCCAATGACTGCTTCCTGTTTTCTCCAGTGCCGCGTAGATAGTGTCTAGGAGTGCGAGGAAGAGGTTTCGGTATGAGTTTGACCCGTCGTTGACTACAGTCTTCTTTGAAGTTAACAGAGCGTACTCCAAACTGACGTCTCTCATGTTACCAAGAAATCTATCACGGGCGTAAAAAAGATCCGAGAATCCGGTGTGAACGATCCGCTCGAGGGCGGAAACCCACTAAAACCGTTGGAGACCTTGACCCCGAGGTCTGAAACAGCTCTCTCAATGTTTTGCATTGCTTGGAGGAGAAACATTGCGTCTAGGTCCGAGGGTTGCACCTCGTTCCCTACCGATATGTAGCGGAATCTGACACCCTTTGTGTAGTTGCGGACGTTGTTACGGACCCATGTGTCGGCTTCAGATTGGTTGGAGGCGATACGCTGGATATCCGAGTTTGGAACATCGAGTAGAAGCTCTAAGTTGGAGCCATTTAGAGCGGTTAGAACCTCTTGGTCGGGATCGTAAAGCCACATCAGATGGATGTTACGCTGCCGGTAAAACGCCACCACATCCACCGGATGTGGCAGGTTGTTTCCAATTTTCCCGTAGCACACCCCGATTTGCCCAGCTTCATTTCCAAATTAAAGATCATCCGTCATGAAAATAACATTTAAATCAAATTCTGATATCTTCAATAGGTTAAGAACTGTGACCTTCCGTGTCCAAGAAGGAAGCTAGTAGGAACCTGAAAATAAGCAGTAACAGTGGTACTGAGGTTAAGCAATTCGATCGATGATGAGATATCTTCAAGAAATAGCAACGAAAGGATAATGTTAAGCAATTTTGTTTTAAATTGATTTAATGGATAACATTCCAAAAACTAGTGAATATCTTCAAGAAATATCTTCAAGAATTCATTGTAATGATATGACTCGATGACTTTGTTTCATTTCATTATTTCTTGAAGATAATGAGATATCTTCAAGAAATAACATTTAATGGATAACATTCCAAAAACTAGTGAATGATATTTAAATCAAGTCAATGAAATGAAACAAAGTCATCGAGTCATATCATTCACTAGTTTTTGGAATGTTATCTATTAAACCACCGATCATGAAATGTCTCACTAAATCTATGCTTTGAAAAGTCAGAAGTATAAATTTTCTTTACTTGTAGCCATGACTGGCCAAAATTATTTTGGACCCTAGGGAAAAGTTTTTTTTGGTCTTTTAAGTTTGATTGTTAGTATATTTTTGCGTTTTGATAAATAAAAGTTTAGACAATTTTAGTATAGTTTTTCTTTTGGAAGATAAGAGTTTGGGATTATGGAACCAAAATAATATATACATGTTTGTATGGAAATTTTTCAGTTTTGTTTTAATTATTGACATATGAGCTGGACCGTCGCATCCATGTCTCCCTAAGAAGCGGTCCTGGATGTAGCTTTCAACAAGGCTTAACCAACTTGACACTAAAATTTTACTGTTAAATGGAACGGATCGTCCACCTTCTCTAAGTCAAATACTCAAATACTATGAAGCTATAAGTTTCTTTTTTTTTTTTGGAAAATAAGCCGGATCAAAATAGCTAATCAGAAGAATTGTGAATCAGTAATCTTCTAGAGCAAATTTGGTAATAAATTATGTTAAATTTTTTTTTAAAAAAATTAGACATAGAATATCTAACTTTCTCCAATAATGGATCTTTCCCTACACACCCCACTGCATAAAACCTAAGATTAAATGCGATGATGACTTGCATTTTGGAATCATGGTAAAAGCCAGTAATCACACGTCTATTGAGGACCATTGAATTGTTTCCTAACGTCGTTAGACAAACTAGCCATCATCAATTATGGTACGATGGCTTTCGTTACTAATAGTCGTTCCTGAAATCATCAATGGCACTCTAGTTACTAGGGGCATTGCCTCTGCGCAAGCGCGGAGTCGTGGAAATAGTGTTTGTTTCATTTTAATATTTGCTAGGGTTATTGTAGTTGTAGATTTTGCGTTTTAAGTTGATTTTCAAGTGTTTTTTATTGTTATAGGGTTAGAGTTGTGATGATAAACTGTGTATGCATTGTTTTCCACTTAAGAAGGATTAGATTGTGTTAGTAGTGTGATTGATATAGTTCGTGTTGTTGTTTGCTGTGTCATTGAGACTTATTATTTGTTTGTCTTTTTAATTTGTTTCTTATACTGTTGAGAGTACATAAATTATATTAAAGTTGTTGAAATTACCTTTTGTTTATGGATATTTTTTTCTCCAGTTTAGTTGTGTAAGATAAGTGTATTAAGTAATAATTTTTATTATCCTTATTATATTTGTTATATGTTTTTATTTTATTTTTAAACGTGTTGCTCTTACCGGACTTTTAAAACAAATACATGAAGACTTGTAGAAATAACTATAAAATGATTGATAGTTCTGAGTATTTGGGCATTAATGAGTTTTAAACAAATGTATTTCTCATAAGAAGACAATAGCATTGACATGTTGACATTGGACATGTAAGCTATTTTATAAGACAAGAGGAGTGAGCAGGTGGAGATGTTGTTGCCGCCTTTGTGTCTGTCGGGATTGTTTCTTGTATCTCCTGTTGTGGTTGTGTTTGTTTATCTTTTATTTGATGGATAGTATGTAAACAAAAATCATTGTTAGTTGTATTCATAATTTACTCTGCTTTTCTGTTTAGGTAATTTCACTGATCTTGGTTGTCGTCTTCGTCTTCTTCGTTGCAAAAGTAAGTTTGTAAATTATTAAATAGCTGGCCGTGTAGTTTGTATTTGTTTAGTTGAGTCGATGTATGTGTCGTTTCGAAAGTAAGTTTGTAAATTGTTAAATAGTTGGCCGTGTAGTTTGTATTTGTTTAGCTGACTCAATTTATGTGTCGTTGAGTTTTAGTTGAGGTGATTAATTTGGTATATTTGTTTTGAAGTTTATTTCTAAGATTAGACAAAAAAGAGAGGTGATCATTAATGATTCGTCTTTTTTGGAATTCTAGTTTTTGGTGTTTTGAATGTTTGGGTTGTTGTGATTTCTTTTAAGCTATAAAATAAAGGTTTGTGTAAAATTAGTTTGATAAGTAAGGGAGATAAGTAGACAGCCACATAATTTGGGTAAGAAATATTTTTGATTATTGATATTAGCACAATATAGATAATAATATAAAGAGAATTGAGTGTTGATTGTTTCTTACGAATCAATGAGGAGACGGATAACGACTCGAGTTGTTTCTTTCCTAAGGTCAGAGCCTTGGACAGAACGGATTTTCCCAACCACATCTGCGAGTTTAAATATCAGTTATGATAACAAAACATATTATAAACCCAGATGCAATATGATAATATACATAGGAGTACTGGGTTTATGTTCGCAATCACTTGAAAATTGTCAAACAGTCTAATAATGATTGGAGATTGATCTCAGGAGCACTCGTGATGACTTCATCAATAATAGTTGGTGAGATGAAACGAATTAGGAATGGATGATCAATTATCCTGTACATGCTTGAGAACCTAACAACCTCAAAACGATCGACTTTCACAATGGAACCGGCTTTCAAAGATGGCATGTAATGATTAGCACGTCCGGCGGAAATAAACCAATGAATCACGGAATCGGCAAATAATATTATTTAACAAAGAATCATGAAATCAATTAAAAACAATTATACTAAATAAATGTGATAAATAGAAGATTAACGTGATGAACCTCATTTAAAAATGAAACTCATAATACACTTGTAGGCCCGGTCTACAGAGAAAATCAAAGAAGAAAAGGTTTCCGACCTTCATAAATCTATACTATTAAAGCAGGATCATATTGTCCTTTTTACCTTAGCCTACCATTTTCTTTACTAACATTGCATGTTTCATTAAGAGCAATCAAGTAATATTAATAACACATCAATATTGGGTCATTTTTTTCGGATCCAACCCACATCAGATCTCTCTTGGGCCATTTGGGCCGATTAAGAAATCAGATCCAATTTTCACATTTTTTTTCTTTGGGCCATTGAGTCCAAGTTCAAATAATTTTTTTTCAACTATTCTTAATTATTATTATTTTTTTCTTAATATAACTTAAGCATTCATAAAAAAAATGAATATTTTCATTGAAAAATATAAATCTTTATTAGAAGTATATAATTTATTTTATTAAAATATTAACCACATAACAAAACTAATTTCTCAGAGTTATACCAACTTAATTCATTAAAGAAATAAAATTAATTTTTTTAAACATAAATAGTCATTTAAAATGAAATACGATAAATAAAGATAAATGATTTAAGTCTTTTATAAAATACAACACAAATATATGAAAATATGACATTTACTAAATATTTGTCAATTGAAAAAAATAAAATAAATAAACCCGCGCTTTGAAAACGCGGATCAAAATCTAGTATATATTAGTCCGACCATCAATGTACAAAGTATCCTTTAGTTTAGTGGTATAAATATTGGTGTTTATAGCTTAATAACCCGGGTTTGAACCACATGTTTGACATTTTTTTACACTTTTTAAAAGTGGGACCCACCAAAATACTGACGTGGCGGCTCAAGAATGAGGCAAATGCCTCATTATATTATAGATTTCTCCCTAGTTAGACGATACTTTCCGAAAGTTCTGAAGTTTTTCTATAGAGGAAACATTGTAGCCATCATCAATTATATGTGTTTCTGTAATGGTAGAATTTGGCATTTATACTCAAAAGTACAATATTGTAAAGAATATAATGAATTGGCAAATAAAAATGTAGTGGATACTGGATAACCAAGCATTTAAGGGAACATTCCTATACATATCATCTATATATTAATTGATAATTATTTAAAAAGTTGTAACATATATTTTATACTAATTATAAAAACAACTTAATGATGTGTCACTTGATATCAATTTGGCTTACGTAGCTGCATAATAATCAATTGAATAGTTAGTAATTCCAAAATCCAATGGCTAAGTAACATTATATTAACCCAAAATATAAGACGTGTGTATTATTTTCTTAAATGAAAGCTACAATATTACCTAATATGATTAACATATATATAATAATAAAATATTTTATAACAATTTTTATAACATTCCTCATTTTTGTTTAGTTTTATATTATTAAAAGAAATTAAACAATCACATAACCCATATAATAAAAAATAGATTTTTTCTTATCTGTTATATTTTAATTTTTTTTAACGACTATAAATTACAAAACATGTTAAAATCCCCCTTTGAAAATTTTGTGATCAATGGCTTAAATGTTTTTGTTATAACAAGACACAAATGATCATAAAACTGTATTAATATACATTTTTATTTAATAGATATTCATATTAAATAATATATATACATATGTATACCTATTTTAATATCGTTTAATTAAACTATATACCATTTAAAAATACATAAACATGTTAATTTTGAAATTTGCATTGAAAATTTTTTGAGACATTTATATTTTAATTTTGAAATTTGCATCAAAAAAATATCACATCGATAATTGTGGGATTAGTGATTTATATTTTTGTTACATCAAATATACAAATGTTAATAAAACCATATGAGTAGGAAGTCTCAATAATAAATATTTATATTAAAATATACTATATATTTATGTCGGTATCATTAAAATTTAATTATGTACCATATAAAATAAATAAAATAATTATTTTTATTTATTTACCATAAAAATATTGTAAATAAACAAGATGTATAATTTTGATTTATGTGATTACTCTAATCTCCTATACATTCATTGAGAAACAATTGATTACTCTAGCAAGTGTAAGATTTTATTAATTAATATTGTTCGAAAATCTAACAAGAGATCGATACAACGAAGATATATTCAGAAGCTACTGAAAATCACCTAGCGAGAACATGTATTGCACAACAAATTTGCTTTCCTAACCCTAACCCCCTTTCTATTCATCACAATACCAACATAGAGTATATGGAAGTGCCGATTGACAATCTGAAATGGTAACATTTTTTTAATTTCAGCCCATTGTTTTCCTTAAATGAGCCTAGAATATTTTTTAATGATTAACTAAATGGGTCACGTATATAGGAAAATGTGTTTTGGTTTAAAAATTGTTGCATACCCAAAATAAATATGGACCATCCAAAACTGAACCAACCCTGATCCAAAAAATAGTACTGAACTTTAACCAAAATTAGTTAGATATCCGAATGGGTTCAAAATTTTGGTATCTAAAGAACCGGAACCGAACCTGATCCGAACAGAAATATTTCGGGTATCCGAATATATCTGAACCAGATTTATATACTTAAATATATTAATTATTTTTAAATTTAATATCAAAAAGAATATACAAAATATATAAGATGTTTTTAAGTTGTGCAAAATACTCGGAAATATATACAAATAGTTATAAGTACATATTTTAAAATAGCTAAACGGTATTTAAAATTCCTAAACTACTTAAAATATCGATTGATTTCCTATCCAAATATTTAAGTTAAACCAATTTTTATGTTAAGTTAAGTATTTTAGCATACATTGTTCAAATTTATATGTTAAATATTAATTTTATTTTTATATTTTGAAAACTTTAAAGTATATATGAACTTTAATTTGTGAAAAATATTAAATAGGGTATCCGAACCCAAACCAGAACCAAACCCGCAAAGATCCAAACCAAACCAAACCGTAAGGATCCGAACCGAACCAAAATGAAACTCGAATGCCCACCTCTAAGGGAATCTCCAACTCTACTTCATTTTCTACTCCTTACATCATTTTGGAGTAAAATCTTCTCCAGCCACATTTCATTTTCAACACCAAAATGGAGTAATGGTTAGGGTTACTCCATTTATGGAGTAAATCTTACCTATTACTCCATTTTGGAGATGAATTTTTTTTATTTATAAAATGGTCCTTTGAATCTTTAACATTTATATTTCTTACTTAAATAATATTTAAAAATGATACAATGATATGAAATAAAATAGGATAATCTCCAAAAGGTTATTTAATAATTTTACATAAAGATGGATAATTTAAAAAAAAAAACAAAACAAGCATAAATAATTATAAGCTATTATTAACAATTATTAATAGAATATCCGATTTTAAAATTTTCTTGCACGGTTTAAGAATATCAAAAATAAGCTTATTTTTCATTACGAAATGCATTAGTTATTTATTTGTGAGAAAAATAGTCAACTGCTCATTATTGAACCAACATATATATATACATATATATATATTGTCTTTTTAATGATTTATTGTAGTTTTTAATAACAAATCTTTAGTTTAAATAATTTATATTTCAAGTAATTTTTGTAAACATAAAATAGTTGGGGTTAATTGGTAAAATTTATAAGGTATTATTAACAACTATTAGTAAAATAAAAATAGAATCATTTTAGAATATTATTTTGAAGTAGAAAATGGAGTAATACATTGGAATAAAACATAACTCCATTTTGGTGCTGCACCATTTTAGAATAAAAAATGGAATAATACATTGAATATGCTCTATCAATTGTAAAAATGTTATTGATAACAAAATGTATATTGCTTATAATATTTAACTACAATATATTTTATAAAAATTCACCCGCGTAGTGCGCGGATTATCATCTAGTATAATTAATAACCTCATCGTATAAATGAATTTTCTTTTTTGTTATGAAAATATTAATGAATATTCTTATCAAGTTGTAGACTCGTAGCTACTTCATAGCAGTCTAGAAAACCAGTACAAAAGATGATGAAAAACCAAAAAAAAAAAACAAAATAGTTTAAGATTGAGTTTGGTACTAAAGATTGCAACCATGAAGGGACAAGTGACATGTCTTACTTAGAACAGTATAAGCATTGTGTAGTTATCCTAGTTAATAGCCAAAGAACTTTCTTCTTGGTGTCGATTTCGGTTTTGGACGACAAAAATAGACGCCGTGTTGATGATGGCTTTGCTTAGGCTTCTGTCATGTCTAAATGTTTTGTCTAAATGTTTCAGCTAAATATTTAAAAGTTTTTGTTTACTATAATCGAACAACTCTCATTACATTATTGAAACAGATGAAGTGCAACGGTTAAGGCTCATTAGAGCATCTCCAATCCCACTCCATATTTTACTCCAAAATTGAAAAAATGGAGTGGGAAATGAAGTGATGAACAAAAAATAAAAGTATTACTCTATAAATGGAGTAATCCTTTTATTTTTTGTTCATTACTCCATTTCCCACTCCATTTTCTCAATTTTGGAGTAAAATATGGAGTGGGGTTGGAGATGCCCTTAGTCCTTATTATTACAACAAGTTCACACATTTTTTATTAAGACACATAAAAAAAAACTCTCAAATAGACAAATACCATTTACCGCATCGCCCTTGCTTCTTCAAGAAGTCTCTCCAAGGAGATTAGTTGAACTTAACACCATATTTAAGCTGTCTAGTAGTAGGAGAAAACAGCCCAAAGTACCTCTCAGTTTCATCATTCGGCTTCAAATTCTCATCGAACATGGCGAATATGTAAGTCTCTATAGGTTTCCCTGGCCTTTTCGGAGATCCATTCTTATTAACATGTAGTCTCAAATTGTTAACATAAGCCTCCGCATTCGGCACACTTGTCCCGGGTCCTCCCTGCGTGGGCCAACCGCTCTCCGACACCACGACATCCAACGATCCCCCGCCCGATTTCTCCAGTGCCGCGTAAACTGAGTCGAGATTGGCGTCGAAGAGGTTTAGGTAACGGAGCTGGTTGTTGGGGTCAGTGAATTCATTATTACTATTCGGTTGCAACAGAGCGAATCGTAGAGAGACGTCGCCGTTCTTGAAGCCGAAGTAAGTGTAGATATTCACGAGCAGAGGAGATCGCTTGTTCACCAAGAAACCTATCACCGGTTGTAGAAAGTTTCTATACTCATCCTTGAATCTTCCGCGCGACGGAGGATACGTGTCCGTGAAGGCTCCCATGTATGTAGTCGTGGAGACCTTGATATTGCTGAGCCCTGCTGCGGAAAGTGCTCTATCAATGTTTTGCATAGCCTGGAAGAGAACCGTCCCAACCCCACCTGGGCCCCCGGGCATCACCTCGTTTCCGACCGAGATGTACTTGAATCTGACATCGTTATACTTCTGGACGTTGTCTCGGACCCATGTGTTGGCCTCCGCTTGGCTGTCTGCGAGACGTTTTAAGTCGCCATTGGGAACGTCGAGGATGAACTCGATGTTGGAGCCACGGAGAGCGTTGAGAGCGTCGGGGTTGGGACCGTACATCCGCATTCGCGGGATGCTATACTGCTTGAACATAGCCACAACGTCCGATGGATTTGGTATGTTATTTCCCATCTGCCCGAAGCATACTCCGATTTGTCCAGCTAGTAATAAAATTGTCATGCAATAAAATATAATCAATAGGGTTATAGAAGATGATTAATTAATGGATGCTACATAAGCTTAAGAGATGACTAAACCTGTGGTGTCGAAGTTGGAAGCCATTAGAAGGCTGAGAAGAAACAGCAACATTGGTGATGATGCTAACATCCTAACCCCAGACATTTTCATGAAATAATACTTTATTTTTATATGTTTGAATCGTACCATTCTGCGCCTATTTATAGTGCGAGTCCGTGGTGCATGCAACGCCCTTAACAAATATACTTCAATACATATTTGTTTGAAAAGTCTACGACGACTATGAGTTCTCTACACAAACAGCTTTCAATAGCTAGGGTCAATATACCCATAGACTGAAGAGTCAAATGAGATGGATGCATCGGTTATAAAAATACTCAAATTTAAGTGGTTGTTGTGTTTTCAAATCATGGCATTATGAGACGTTAATCATACGTTCATCTCGTGTGAACTAATATTAAATCTTCGCTTCGTTTACGTTATTAAAAATAGGTTTTAGACCACTAAGGTTAGACTATTCTTGGAGCCATCACTGGCACCTTCATATACGTTAGACACTAATTAATTACAATCCATATGAAAATTTGGTGAAGTAAAGATCCACAAGAACAAATAAACCCATTGATTTTCTCTCACAAAATTAGGTTCTAGATGTCTCGGATTCATAACCAGATTCTCAAAAAGATTCAACTAATGTTATATAACATTTTTACAGAAATATATAGTTAGAAATATTAGGAGCTGGTGATAAAATGGAAATAGCGATAAAATAGCGATAAATTTATCAGTACACGGTGACACCGAAAATCTATTCAAATATACAATGTAGAAATTACATTTACGTATTTGTTTTTTACGTTAAAAATTTTTTGTGGTCCAAATAATTCTGTTAGCATCACTTTTTTTACCAAATCATTTTTGGATGAAGGTTAACATCGATCATTAAGTGAACATGCTTCTTCTATTTAAAACCATAATTAAATTCTTCTTAATTAGACCCTGGATATTATGTGCAAATATTTCCTGCATGTTGGATTTTGCATACGGTTTGTAATAAAAAACAACTATAAAACTCCGATATTTTATTTACATTTTTCTCATTGTTTGTAATAAAAACAACTATAAAATTGGATACATTTTCCAAAACTTCCAAAAGTTAAAGCTAATTGAAAATCACCTGGTCTTCCTAAACCTTAAGGCTAATAAGTGGATGTGTTAACTTGTTTTACCATCTGAAACTTTGTTATTAACTTGTTTAGCTTTCTTTTTGCCAAGGTTTAACATAAACTAGATCCGCTATGTTTGTTAATCCTCTTTTCATTATTAATGATATTTACCCTTTAGCAAAAAAAGAAGAGAAAATCATCTGGTCTTAATTAACGAATACAGTAGAAACTCTATAAATTAATACTCGATAAATTAATAAACACTATAAATTGATAAATTCTTTTGGTTTCGAGTTGGGTGGGTTCAAAATATAACACAAATCAATAAAATAATAAGAATTTTTTTTTTTGGAAAACGCTGTTTAAATATATGATCTCATTAAAATTATAAACTAATAATTTATATGTATATACATTTTATATATATGTACAAATAAAAAATTGTATTGGTTTTTTATATTCAAATGATATTATCTCTATTCTTTCTTAACAATTCAATATATTTTGATAATATTTAGTAAAGTTATATTTAAAACCATAATTAAATTTTATAGATATTATACACGAAACAATATAAGAAAAATACTATGAAAGTGGAATTTCAAAATTTTAATTAATTTATACAGAGTAAAATTAATTATTATTTTTATTTTATATTAAAGAGATAGTCTAAAATACAAAAATCTAAAAAATAAACTTATTGTAAATTAATCACTCTATAAACTAATAAAATTGCATAGTCACAACATTATTAATTTTATAGAGTTTTTACTACAAAAATTAGAATGCAAATAAATGAAAATTAAAAATTTAGTATAGTACTCACTACTCAGACCATACGAGTGAGTTTTGCACTACACGTAAACGTTAGAGTATATTCGAATAACGTAGTATAAATACTATAACAGTAAACTACTATGATGAAGAGACATGGTTTGGTTAGAGCAATGATATTAACAGCCAATTATTTTTTCTCAACGTCAACTTCAGTTTTGGACGACAAAATAGACGTCGTATGTTTATGAACAACTTGCTGCTGTTAGATCTGTCCACCGCCATAACAATTTCCCTTACTCATTCCAACATTATTTTAATATTCTCTGTATAAGAACAACTTGCTGCTGTTAGATCTGTCCACCGCCATAACAATTTCCCTTACACATTCCAACATTATTTTAATATTCTCTGTATAAGAAAACAACCGAAAAATCATATTCACTGCAGTTTTTTTCTTTTGTTTTATGTGATAAAAACGTTTGTTTGTCATATATGGTCCATAATTTTCTTAGGCAGAAAATTATAATTGATGAAATCTCTCTCGTCCGTACTCAAACTACTGAAATTGAAAGCCTCCTCTTTACGTCACGCACATTTGCGTCACAATGTGACATACGTGATGAACGTAGAGACTCCCGGGCTCCGGCAGCTGTAAAGATTCCTTACGATAATCATGAATTACACCCAGGCTCGGCTTAAAAAGTATTTGGACCCTGTGCCATACAATTTCTTTTTACTTATATTTGTATGATTTAAAAAATTTAAAAGAATTTCAAAAATAAAACCCTAAATTAGTTTCGAGATATTTACATGTAATTTACCAGGAACTTCTTTCGAAGTATTTACGAGAAAATATAGCGACCTCCTTACGTAGAATGATTACATGGTCTTTACGACGAAATGATGTACTTCGTCGTAACGAAATGTTTCTCTCGCTGTGTTACGACGAATTGGCGATGAAATATGCAGTGAACGAGTAACGACGAAACGTGTTTTCTCGATAATTCATCGTAAAGCCTTTTTACGACGAACTCATGAGGAATACCACCGTTGTTAGTCTCATGTTTTCTTATAGTGTGTGAAATTGAAAGCTTTACCTTGTTTCGGTCTTTCTTAACTGATGGAATTGGTGTGAGATTTGAGAGCGTGACTGAGAAAATGAGACGGAATGGGAGGGGAGGTGGGCGTAGTTTAACTATTGGATTAATGGTTGAGTTTAAAATAGTTTAAAACTCAGACCACAAGTTCAGATTTGAGTTTGGTACTAAAGATTGCAACCATGAAGGGACAACATCTGACATGTCTTACCTAGAACAGTATAACCATGAAGAGTCAAATGAGATGGCATGATTCGTTTTTTTTTTAAATACTCAAATTTAAGTGGTTGTGTTTTTCTAGTAATAGGTTTGATCATGGTATTATGGTATTATGAGCCGTTAATCATACGTCAATCTCGTGTGAGCTAATATTAGGTGTTGATGTACGTTATTAATTATAGATTTAAGACAACTAAGGTTAGATGATAAAAAAAGACCACTAAGGTTAGACTCTTCTTGGAACCATCACTGGTACCTTCATACACATTAGACACCAAAGTCTTAAGAGTATCATTATCCCAAAGCCCCTTCTTAGGTCTCTTAATAATTTTTTAATACTTTTAAATAGTTAAAGTGAGGTTAAGAGACATAATTAAGAAACTCTTACAATTAATACCTCCAATGCAAATCTCTTATTTAGGAGTTCTTAAAAAAAATTATTTAATTAAAGATAAAATTTATTTATTAAATAAAACATTATAAAAGATAACATTTTAAATAAAGATTTAAATATAAAACTTAAAAACAAAGATTAGTAGGGATACCAGTAGAATGGTAAAATTCTCAAAAGTTTGATCAAATATATCATCAAAGAGACAAGGCCCAAAAGCAACACGTGTCTCACAAAATCGTCTCTTATTGTCCCTAAATAAGAAACGTTCTTTTGCATTTAATCTAATTTCCTTTTTTTAAATGTTAATAAAACTAAGAAACGGTCTTTGAAGACCGCGATAATGATGGCCTTACAATCCATACTTTATATTTAACTAGATATGAGCCCGTGCGTTGCAATGGGTTTTGTTTAATATTTTAATTTAATAAAAAATAATAATAATAAATCATTTTATTATATTTTTAGGATTGTTTTTGCATATATCGTGTGAGATTTATTTTATATAAAAAACATTTTTTTACACATAAATTTCAGTTAATATTTGTATTTTATAATCATGGTATGTAGGTGAATTTTTATTCACTTTCTACTTATTGATAGAGAAAACACTCATACCTATAACTTTAAACCCAACCCAACCCGAATTAAGAATTAGAATAACAAAATTTGAAAGTTAAATAAGACCAATCGAGTCAATGACAACATCATACCCTTACTTATGTAATATTTTAATATTTTATTAAACTTATCCAATGCTTAATAATTTTCTTAATTATTATTAAATAGTTTTTAAATTTTTTTTTAAACAGGGTTCCTTTTCATTTATAATCAAATATATATATAAAATACTCTCTTACATTTTTTGTTTAGGATTATCTTCTGTTTAAAATTTTAGTAAAATAATTTTTTTATCAAATAATTATTTTTAGTTACTATTAAATAAGTTTAAAAAATACTATTTCTACAATTCGTATCTATACTAATTTCATGTTCATCATCAAAGTCTCTCTTAAAAACTTTACCAAATAACTTTTTAAAATTTTACAAATCTCTTTTGTTTATGATTTTTTAAAAATATATCAAATTATCTTACAGTTTTTAGGGCTTTAGAAAAGGAAATTAATATTAAATAATATTTTATATTTAATTTTTTTTAGGATTTAGAAAAATAAAATTACTATCAAGTAATTATTTCCAGTTAATATTAACTATTTTTAAAAGTTGCTATTTTCAAAATTCGTTTTTCTCAATATCACTAATATTGTTACATTTTAAATAATTTTTAGTATCATGTTTATCATTAAATTCTAAAAGTGAAAATTACTATTAAATAGCCTTTTTACAATTATCTTTAGTAAGGATTTGCTTCTTTTTTTTTAAAGAAAAAAAAATCTTATTTGGTCAAGATTAAAAAAGGAAAACTTATTTCACAAATCTCTTTCATTTAGGATTTTAGAAAAAAAAGAAGAAGTTATTTTCACATAATGGCAGGTTTTTATTGATACATTAAAAATTTAATTTTTTATTGACATATGTAACAATCATATAGGGTGAAATATTTGAAGTTATTTTTTATAATTTTTTTAACATAAAATTACCTATGAAAAAATAAATTTAGTTATTTATAATAAAAATCATTTTTTACAATTTTATTTTTTTAGACTTTTAAAAAAGGAAACTTACGTATTTTATAATTATTTTTTATTTAATAGTTTTCATTAAAAATTTCTTGTATTGGTAGGATATTATAATTCGTTTTTGTTTGAAATTTTTATACAACTATTTTATTTTTAATAAAAAATTCTTTTTAACTAATTTTATATTTTGTCTTATACGTACAAACATATATTTTCATATTTTTATATTTACATACTCATGTACGACAACACATCATTATCGGAAAAAAAATTGCGTTAGCATCATAAAATGTAACAAAATTATAAACAAAAATGAGCTGTATCAAGAAATTAAAAAAACTACTTAGGTAATATTTTTCTCGTAAATAATATTTCGTTTTGTGAAAATAGTATGTGGAAGCTTAGACCTAAATATAGTTTTGAAATATTTGTAGCTATTTTTTGGTTTATAACTTTTAACATACAATTATCTATAAACAGGAAAGTTTGTTTTTTATAATAAAATAATAGTGATACTTTTACAATATTTTGTTTAGGCTTTAAAAAATAAGTTAAAGACTAAAAAATTTCTAGTTAGTTTTACTTTTTGATTTTTATTAAATAATTTTCTTTTATTTAGGATTTATACTTAAAAACTTTATTCACACATGTCGCGATAAAGTTTGAAGAACCAAGCTTTATTATCGAGTGAAATATTTGAAGTTGTTTTGGTTTATAATTTTTTTAACACAAAATTACTTATGCGAAAAAGAAAGTAAATTATTTATAAAAAAATCATTTTTTACAATTTTATTTTATTTAGACTTTTAAAAGAGGAAACTTACTTATTTTCTAATTATTTTTTATTTAATAGTTTTCATTAAATAAATTCTTGGATTGGTAGGATATTATAATTCGTTTTTGTTAAAAATTCTTATACAACTAATTTATTTTTAAATAAAATTTTATTTTCACACATACTCATGTACGATAACACATCATAATTGAAAAAAAAAATTGTGTTAGCATCATAAAATGTAATAAAATTGTAAAAAAAAATGAGTTGTATCAAGAAATTAAAATCAATAGTTAGTTTTACATTATGATTTTTATTAAATAATTTTCTTTTGTTTAGAATTTATGATTTTTGACACATGTCGTGATCATGTTAGTTAGCAACTTTGAAAAACTAAGCTTTATATAATTAGATAATAAAAACTAAACTACGGTATTTTCCCTATGAAAGTTTGGTAAAGTACCTTTTCAAAAAAAAATTGGTGAAGTAAAGATCCACAAGAACGAATAAACCCCATTGATTTTTTGTCTCACAAAATAAGTGTTAGGTTCTAAATGTCTTGAATTTTTAACCAAATCTATACTATATAAAAGTTGAGACTATAAGCCATTGAGAGCGCTCACGTAGGATGTTAAACCACCAATCGTATTATGACAAATCAACATCTTAATTTGTTATCTTCTTAATAATTTTAATACTAAAAATAATCTTTAAAAACGAAATTAATATTACATAAATATACTAAACTAACTAAATACATATTAACTTTTCATAACTTACTAAAAAATGCTAACTATTATAGTAAAATAGATATTAACTTTTCATAACTTACTACAATTTCCGTACGTCCAGACAATGATGGCCACAATATTGAGAGGAAAACAATTAGGATCACCTAGGAATATATGGGACGAACTTTATTACTATCCATATAAAAAAATATACGACTTTATCATAATGTTCTAATGATATACATATTTTATATAGATGCCCTTGGAAAGTTGGTTCTCATCAACAATGAGAATTTTAACTATCCAACTGGTGATGCATTTTATTTTGTTATTTTTAAATATGTCAATGTTTCCAAAAAATCTGTTTATTTCATAATTAAAAAAATCAATATCGAATATGGAAAACTAAGAAGAGTAAGAACATTATACATATATTAACTAAAAATAATAATTCATTTTTGAATGCAATAATTCAAGCAATTATAACTATAAATTTAACACATGATTTTCAAAAATTTAGGCTATAAGCTATTAAAAATATTCATAAATAAAATACATTATATATAAGCTAAGACCATAAATCAGTGCGAAACAATTCATTATACTTTGATTACGATTTAAAAAGTTCCATAAAATCATTTAAAATAAAATAAAAACCAATATCAAACAAGGGAAGTTAGCAAAAGTAAAACATTATATGTTATTAAAATATTCAAAATAACATATATTATATATGAGGCTATAAGTCATTGAGAGTGTACATATATGATTAGGAAAAACCAATCAAAATATGAAAAATCATAATCATAGTTTACTCTTTTAAAAATATTAAAATTTCTAAAATTGATAACACAAAATAGAATTCAACATCAAATAAGATAAACTATTAAATAAAATTTGAGACTATAAGCCATTGAAAGCGTTCACATAAGATTTAAAACAACCAACCATATTATGACAAATAAGCATTTAAATTTGTTATTTTTTAAATATGTCAATGTTTCCCAAAACTGTTTATTTCATAATAAAAAAGAAATCAATATGGAATAAGGCAAACTAACAAAAGTAAAAACATTATACATATATTAACTTAATATATATATATATATATATATATATATGTAATAATTTAACATAAATTTACTAAAAATAATAATTAATTTTAAGATGCAATAATTCAAACAATAATAACTATAAATTTAACTCATGATTTTCAAAATTTAGGCTATATGCTATTGAAAATATTCATGAATAGCATGCATTATATATAATCTAAGACTATAAATCAGTGAGAAACAATTCATTATATTTTGATATGGATTAAAAAATTCCATAAGATCATTTAAAATAAAATAGAAACCAATATCAAACATTATAAATAAATTTGCTTAATATATAATATTTCTCAAAATGTAACATTAAAATAAAATACAAAATAAGAATTAATATTAAGAATTCAAGACTTACAAACAATTATAAGTAAATTAATTTAAGTCATGGTTTTCAAAGTTTAGGCTATATACTATTGAAAATAGAGTATTTGTACTCCCTACCCACAACTTTCCCCCTATTTGCACTCCATACACTATTTTCCTTCAATTTTTTTCCCCTCATCACTACTATTTTCCCCCAATTCAATGGTATCCTACTCTTTTCAGTATATTGAGCTAATTTGCTCTTGAAAATATTCAAAAATAACATATACTATGTATGAGGCTATATAAGTCATTGAGAGTATACACATAGGATTAGACAAAAAAATCAAAATATAAAAAATCAAAATTATAGTTTACTATTTTTAAAATGTTAAAATTTCCAAAATTGATAATACAAAATGAATTTCAACATCAAATAAGGTAAACTAATAAATAAATCATTAAAATTAAATTCATTCATGATATAGATACAATAGTTATCCTTCCAGGAACACAAAATAAAAATATACTCTTCAAAATAAAATTTCAAAAGTGTATTTTCAAAATAAATTATAAATCAATATCAAATGTGTTTTCTTTAATAATCTTCATGAATAATCTTCATGAATAAAGAACGCGTCAAGAATATAGGAGTTGAAGTGAATGAACAATAATAGTGAATGAGAAATAGTACAAACAAAAAATGTAAACATCTACGACAGAAAGTAGACATACAAAGCCGAAGTTAAAATATAATAGACAAAAAATGTATCATACCAAAAAATTCGGTAGAGTAAAGAATAATTCTAATATAAGAAAAATATTTGAAATTTACATTCGCTCTCTCTGAAAGATGTTAAGTAAGAGAACAGAGATAGAGAGAGAGAATCGCAAGTCATAATTTCTTTCTGAGTTTCAAATTATTTTTAATCAATAAAAAACTAACGAATTTGTTTATCCATTAAAATTTTAAATATTAATCAACATTACTATTTTATGTTTGTACAAATATTGTTTTATTCAGTTACAGTCAAAATCTTCATAGAAACAAACAAATAAGCTATACTGAAATAAATCTAACATGATGTGAGCTACAAGATTTTAAAAAACAATTGTTATTAAAGAAAACTAAATGATGAATTCTTATAATCATTAGTCTGATTCACCTCATATAACATATAAAGTTTAAGATGCTCTCTGTTGAGTTATGTTGAAGAAAATATTTAAAGAACAATGTTTACAAATTAGATAAAAAAAAAATAAAGTGTCTAAGAAAGCAAGTCAAATAAATTAGTTAAGATTTTAATAAAATTATAATGACGACCAGCAATAAATTAGCATGAAGGATAACATAATAAAAATGATAGAAAAAATAATCAATATGAATTTATCATCAACAAACTAAAAAAACATACAAATTTACACACTTGTAACATTTAAAAAAAGTCTCAAGTATAACCACCAATGGTTAGAGTATTAAATTTTTAAATTAAATAAAAAGTATAGATTAAAAATTAGAATTATTATCATTTACAAAAATATAGAAAGCTTAGTTACCATAAATATCAGAAATATTCAGTTGCTTATTTTAAATAAATAATATATATATTACAATTAATGCAATGACATACCATTGTAAATAAGTTAAAAATCAATGGTAAAATCTTAGTAGAAATTTTGCTTTAATAGTATAGATGGCTAGAGTATTAAATATTTAAATTAAATAAAAAGTATAGATTGCACAGAAATTAGAATTATTATCATTTACAAAAATATGGAAAAATTAGTTACCATAAATATAGGAAATATTCAGTTGTCTATTTTAAATAAACAATATTTATATTAGAATTAAATGCAATGACATACCATTGTAAATAAGTTAAAAATCAATGGCATAATTATAGTAGGAATTTTACTTTAATAATATAGATATAGCAAAATATAGGGTAGATTCAAGTGCCTATACCCAAATGAGCATTACGGATATATACTGAATAAGCAATAACGAGAAAGCTTTTGGTATATTAACTAATACTAGAGCTTGACCAGCGCATATTTATTTGTATAAGTGATAATATATACTTTTAAAACTTATATGTATTAAATAATTGTTTAGTATAACATTTCTAAACACAATAATTTTATAAATTATATTGAGTAATTTTATTTTTGTCTTGTAAACCGTCAATTTTATGACTTTTGTTTTTAGAATATGACCTGCGCATCCGCGCAAATTTACCTTTATTTTTTGGTGGATCAATTTTTTTATGATAATTTATAGTAAATGTTTTTATATACTATTTAAAATTTGGTGATATATATTTTATCCTCTTCAACATTTAACCTATTGAATTTACAATGGACTATTATTTATATAAAAATATATGTAAAATAATATATATATATATTATATAAATTATATAAATGAAATTTGTATTTTAGTTGTTACAAATAGATAACTAAAAATATAACTTTACAGCTTTAAAACAATATTGTGTTCTAAATATTTGTTTTGACACTGGTTTGTATTATTAAGCCTTATAAGTACAAAATTCTAAATAATGAGAACAAGCAAAACAAATGTAGAAAATGGATACACCAGTAAGGATCTAAAATAAATTAACAAACATTTAATTTATGTATATTGTTTTTTAAATATACATAATTACATTTTAATTAACAAATATTCTAAAATTTAATTAACAAATATTCTAAAATTTACAACTTATTTATAAGTAAATGCCATTGAAGTGGTTAATAAGCCTAACTTTAAACATTATTTTTATTTTCCTAATTTAATAAATCATTTTCTAAATAGATTAATTACATTTTAAAACCACTAAAAACTACTTAATCCCAAATTTTAGCATTTATTCTCTTTTTATCAAATTAAATAACCATAAAACATATCTAAATTGATTAGGTAAACAACCATAAAACCATCAAAAAATGATTTAGATATCTTAATATTTTATTATTAATACTAATTAATAAACATGTCAAAACAATCATAAACCACCTTAATCGATTTAGTTATTCATTTACTAAATTTAGAACACAATTAAGAGAGAAAAAGAGAAACTTTAGTTTCAAGCCGATGGTCGGAGGCTTCTACAGCTATGACATCGGCTTGTTTGATTCGTTTTACTTTTTCTTTTCTTTGATTTGCTTTACTTCCAATCATTTGATTTGTTTGATTGCTATTTTATTTTAAATCTGACAACAAAAATTAATGTTCCTTTGCATGTTTCTTCTAATGGATTTGGTAAGACAAAAAATTCGGTTCAATTAAACCATTTAGAAAAGGTAATTGACATATCTATTGCGTATGGTGGCGGCGGGTCTTACCTGCTTCAGTCATTGATGGTTCTTCATTTAATGGTGATGGAGTTCTTACCGCAAACTATGGTTACTTTGAAAGTCAGCATGAAATTCTATGATTTATATGAAAATATATGTAAAATAATATATCAATATATTAATCTGTTTTTTATATAATATATAAATGACTAATTATGTGAGTTTTGTTAGTTGTTACTAATAAATAATAAAAATATAACTATATAGCTTTAAAAATATTGTGTTCTAAATTTAGGAAATGAATACGTAAATTGATTTAGGTGATTTATGATTTTTTGTCATGTATATTAATTAGTTATTAATAATTAACATAAATAGATTTAAATAGATTTTTGTCATGGTTTTATGGTTGTTTACCTATCAATATAGCATTAATTATTTTTCATGTTTATTAGTTAGTTATTTTAAGTTTATGTTTTAACATTAATTAGTTTGAAAATCAATTTACGTATTTTTTATTTTTATGGTTGTTTAATTTTATTAAAAGATAATAAATGCTAAAAGTTAGGATTATGTAATTTTTAAGTGGTATTAAATGTAATTAAGTAGGTTTTTAGTTTAGAATTTATTTACAAAATTATTTATTAAATTAGAAAAAGATGAATAATGATTAAAATTTGGTTTATTAATTATTTCAGTGACATTGACATATAAATAAGTTGTAAGTCTTAGAGTTATTTGTTATTTGTTACTTGTAATTTTCTTTTAATAAGATATATTTGTTTTGAATATTTCAGATTGAAGAAAACACAAATCAGAGCTTACGTCTTTAATATCAGAATGAGAAATTAGAAAATTATCGGCGACTATGAGGTAATTAATAAGTATAGTCAATTATTTTATCAACAACATATTTACATATATGTTTTTTTAGCTTATCTTATAGAATTACTTGCTTGACTTTTGCATCAATTTTAGTATTTTAAACGAACATACTTGATATATATTAGATGCACAAAATATTTGACAAAAAAATATATTCTAATTAATTAATCCCACAAGAAATTGAAAAGAATATGTATTCATCCATAATTGTCGTACACATGAAACTACCACAGTAAGAATTAAAAAAAACCACCACGATAAATGTAATATCAAGTTTAACATTTTTAAAAATTACTTATTTTCAGTTTTGTGACACCAAAGTAATGATTTAACTTAGCATTTATTTTCTTTTATTTCGATAGCGGGATGGACAACTCATATTTGTTTCTTGCTTTGGCATTTTCTTGCTGGTTGGTGGTACAAATAAATTCTTTGCAACATGAAGAATCTTTACACGGTTCCACTGTTTTATCTCTCTGTCTTCACAAATGACAGAAATTTTGTTTTGATATCTAATAGCATCATCATTTTAGTTCATTTACAGAGACAGTTTCAATCCTTAAACGAGACCAAGGCGAGTGAATCTCAAAAATATCAATATAATCAAATATTTTGTAGCATATTTTTGCAGCCAATGAGTGAATCAAAACCATCTGTCTTGGAATATTTATCATTCCATAAACTTATATACAGTATGTACGTGTAGTCACTACTAATATGCTAGTTTGATAATGTATATAGTATTTATCTTGTTGTCATCGTTATCGATCTAGGTACTTGCATGTTGTAATAGATGAAGCATATTGCTATCGTCTATCACTTCTAGGTACATATTCGATGTTTGACATGTTTTATTCGATGTTTTTTGGCATTTGGTTAAAGATAATTTTGAATGCTTCGTCTCCCTAAGAAGCGGTCTTGGATGTAGCTTTCAATAGGGCTTAACCAACTTGACACTAAAATCTTACTGTTAAATGGAACGGATTGTCCACCTTCTCTAAGTCAAATACTCAATCTCAAATACTATAAGTTTTTTTTTTTTTGAAAATAAGCTGGATCAAAATAGCTAATCAGAAGAATTGTGAATCAGTAATCTTATAGAGCAAATGAGTTAATAAATCATGCTAAACATTAAAAAAATAGATATAGAATATCTAACTTTCTCCCAATAATGGATTTTTTCCTACACACCCCACTGCATACAACCTTAGATTAAATGCGATAATGAATTGCAATTTGGAATCATGGTAAAAGCCATCTTACATCTATTGCTTTAGTTCATCCTAACGTCGTTAGACAAACTAGCCATCATCAAATATGGTAAGATGGCTTTTATTACTAATAGTTCTTGAAATCATCAATGTCACTTTAGTTATATCATATATCTCCTTAGTTAGACGATAATTTTCGAAAGTTCTGAAGTTTTTCTATAGAGGAAACATAATAGCCATCATCAATTATGTGTGTTTCTGTATACTCAAAAAAGATATTAAAGAACATAATGAATTGGCAAATAAAAATGTAGAGGATACTGGATAACCAAGCATTTAAAGGAACACGTCTATTGGAGATGCTCGTAGCTACCTCATAGCAATTTAGAAAATCAGTACAAAAGATGATGTAAAACAAACAAAAAAATTAAAAATAGTTTAAAACTCAGACCACAAGCTAAGATTGAGTTTGGTACTAAAGATTGCAAGCATGAAGGGACATGTGACATGTCTTACTGAGAACAGTGTAAGCATTCTGTAGTTATCCTAGACTCCTAGTTAATAGCCAAAGAACTTTCTTCTTGGTGTCGATTTCAGTTTTGGTGACAAAAATAGACGCCGTGTTGATGATGATGGTTTTGCTTAGGCTTGTGTTATGTCTAAATGTTTCAGCTAAATATTTAAAAGTTTTTGTTTACTATGAACGAACAACCTCATATATATATATATATATATATATATATATATATATATATATACTGAAGAATTTAAACAACTCTCATTACATTACTGAAACAGATAAAGTAAAAACAATGGTTAAGGCTCATTAACTAGTCCTTAATATTACAACAAGTTTACACATTCTTAATACTCATGCATTAAAAAAAAACTCAAATAGACAAATACCATTTAATTACCGCATCACTGCTTTACTAGCCCTTGCTTCTTCAAGAAGTCTCTCCAAGAAGATTAGTTGAAAGTAACACTATATTTAGGGTCTCTAGTAGTAGCATTAAACAGCCCAAAGTACCTCTCAAACGGATCCTCATTCGGCTTCAAATTCTCATCGAACATGGCGAATATGTAAGTCTCTATAGCTTTATCTGGCCTTCTCGGAGATCCCTTCTTCACATGTTGTATCAAATTGTTAATATAAGTCCCCGCATTCCCCTCACTCGCCTCCTCCCCTCCCTGCGTGGGCCAACCGCTCTCCGACACCACGACTTCCAACGATCCCCCGCCCAGTTTATCCAATGCCGCGTAAACTGAGTCGAGATTGGCGTCAAAGAGGTTTTTGTAATCGAGCTGGTTGTTGTTGTCCTTGAATTCATCTTTGCTCGGTTTGAACAGAGCGAAGTCTAGAGTTATGTTGGTACTGTTGTCGATGTAGCCGAAGTAAGTGTAGATATTCACGAGCAGAGGAGATTGCTTCTCCGCCAAGAAACGTATCACCGGTTGGAGAAAGTTCAAAAACGTAGCATTGAATCTTCCGTTCGACGGAGGATACGTTTCCGTGAAGGCTCCCATGTATGTAGTCGTGGAGACCTTGATATTTCGGAGGCCTGCTTCGGAAATCGCTTTCTCAATGTTCTGCATCGCCTGGAAGAGAACGTCCCCCTGTTCCCCTGGTTTCACCTCGTTTCCGACCGATATGTACTTGAATATGACATCTCCGTTGTACTTCTGGACGTAGTCTTGGACCCACGCCTTGGCCTCCGCGGGGCTATCTGCGAAACGTTTTAAGTAGGGATTGGGAACGTCGAGGATGAACTCGATGTTGGAGCCACGGAGAGCTTCGAGAGCTTCAGTGTTGTTACCGTACATCCGCATTCGCGAGATGTTGTACTTCTTGAACATAGCCACAACTTCCGGTGGCTTTGGTAGGTTATCTCCCATCTGCCCGAAGCATACTCCGATTTGTCCAGCTAGTAATAAAATTATAATCAATAGGGTTATAGAAGATGATTAATTAATGGATGCTACATAAGCTTAAAAGATGACTAAACCTGTGGTGTCGAAGAAGAACGCCATTAGAAGGCTGAGAAGTAACAGCAGCATTGGTGATGATGCTAACATCTTAACCTCAGACATTCTCATGAAATAATAAAGACGTTATAATTTTTTTTTTTTTTCTATTATACTTTTGAGTTTTTTTTATGTTTGAATCATACCATTTTGCGCCTATTTATAGTGCGAGTCCGGGGTTCAAGTCAGTGTAAATATGTAATACCATTAACAAATACTTCAATACATATTGCTTTGAAAAGTCTACAAACACGAGTTCTCCACACAAGTAGCTTTCAATAGCTAGGCTCAATATACCCAGAGACTGAAGAGTCAAATGAGATTCGGTTTTAAAAATACTCAAATTTAAGTGGTTGTTGTGTTTTTCTAACAATAGGTTGGATCATGGTATTATGAGCCGTTAATCATACGTCAATCTCGTTTGAACTCATATATTAATTGTGTACCTTTACGTTATTATAGGCTTTACACCACTAAGGTTATAGACGATTCTTGGAGCCATCACTGGCACTGGGCCTGGGCGTTTGGGTTCAGGTCGGGTGATTTGGGTTTTCGGATGGAAAGGTACAAAATCCGTTCGGGTTATTTTATACTTTGGATCGGGTTTAGGTTTTTAAGGTTCGGGTTTGGGTTATTTCAGATATAACCGAACTGTGTAACAAATAAATAAAAATTCTATATATATATCCTTGATTTGACTTTGTGAGACTAGAAACAATATTGTTGAAGTTAGAAGATTGAACAACTTAATATAAGATTTATGATCTTTCTGATTTGTTATTACGTTGAGGAACACAAGTATGTATTCTTTTTCTTCGTGTAATTTTTATTAGTATTATCTTGAGTAGAAAATGGTAAAGAATCCGTCTATTCATAAATCAAAATCAAAACGACATCAAAATCAAACAGAAATCAAATCTGGATAATCATGAATGTTTAAGCTCATGCCTGTATAAAGAGCAAATAGAAAACAAATCGCAAATCCTATTTGTAATCAAACATAAATCAAAATCGCAAAGTATAGTGATTCATACATGTAATTGGTCATAAAATGAGTTTAAGTATACACTGAACATATAGGTTGAAAAAGGAGAAGACGGAAAGATAAATGGAAATGGAAGATGTAAGTTTAGGGTTAGAGAGTTAGTAATATATATATATATATATATATATATATATATTCGGGTACTTCGATAATTGTTTCCGGTATCGGATATAACCAATCAGGTACGGGTATCCGGACTAGTTGAATCCTAAACATGTTCGGAGTTTTTTCGGTTTGGTTTTTGGTTCGGATTTTTCGAGTTGGATCGGATTCGGGTTTGGTTTCGGTTAATACCTAACTGGCACCTTCAAACACGTTAGACACTTGCTGCTGTTAGATCTGTCCACCGCTATAACAATTTCCCTTACACATTCCAACATTTTTTTAATATTCTCTGTATAATAAAACAATCGGAAAATCATATTCATTGTAGTTTTTTTCTTTTGTTTTCTGTGATATAAACGTTTTTTTTTCATATGGTCCATACTTTTTTTGAAATTATTTAGTTACCGTAAGACTTTGGTTTTAAAATTAAGGACGTGTTATATGGTCCATAACTTTTAATGACAGAAAATTATTATTGTTGAAATCTCCATTGGGTACTCAAACTACTGAAATTTAAAAGTCTCCTCTTTAAGTCACGCACATTTGCGTTACAATGTGACATAATACATGATGAACGTAGAGACTCCGGGCTCCGGCTATAACGATTCCTTACAATGATCATGAATTACATTATCAAGACCGAATCTATGTATAGTCCAATAAAATATTGATTTTGATCGGTAAAGTTTATAAGATTTTTTTTATATAAGTATAGTTTTCTAAATTATATAATTTTTTTTGTTTATAAATTTCTTAAAAAATGTTTCAAACCTCCAAAAAATCTCAGATCCGACCCTCTAAATCATAATGTTTTAAAACCCAGTCTTAAAATAAAAATAAAAGCCTCATTAATCGTTACAACCCACTCCATCTTAATTTATTCACTGTATTTATATCTAATCTATTAAAAAGAAGGAAGTACAAAATTAGATTACCTTTAGTTTTACCACTTATTTACAATGAAATACCGTTGAAATATTTATTAAACTTATATTTAAGTATGTTTATCTTTTTCTAATTTAAATTAAGATTTCTTTAATCGAACCTTAACCAAATTAGATTTTTCAATAGATTACCTAATATATTTTATATTAATGTATTAAATATTTTCCGATATTTATTAGTAATAAATAATAAGTGAAAACCACATATCATAATCATTTTATATAATATATAAATAAAATATAAAGTAAGCTATTCATAAATTATTGGTATAATATTTTCATATATATAACTAATTGGACTTATGTATATGAAAACATTATACCAATAATTTATGAAACACTGTGATATAATAAACGATTAAAATAACAATAATATAATTATTCAAAGTAATAAAAAAAATTGTTATGTTTTAAAATGTTATACTAACAATTAGTTAATACATTTTAATTTACAAATATATATATTATACCATTTAGTACAAAACAATTTAAAGTGAAAACAAATATTCAAACGGTCACAGGTCAAACTCTAATAATAAACAATAATAGCGTATGATAATTTTTTTAAAAGTTTATTTTAATAGAAATTATAATTCCAAAATTTTAAATTTTATTTTATTTATTTAAGGGGTGCTAAAATTTTGGAATTTGAAAGATTTATGACTCAATCATATACTGTTTTAGTATGAATAATTGAAATTTATATTATAATATTTTATTAAAATTAAAATTTTACTTTTTGTTTTTTTTTGGAACAAAATTTTACTTTTTGTTATAACTGCATCGTTTACTTTTCAATCTAAATTTACGAGTAGAATGTACAACTTTATTTTGTGATATATATTTTTTGTGAAAAATAATTTAAAATATATACTACATATTTTTATGGAGTAAGAGCAAACAAATATATGACCTTAAAAAATTATGAAATTATCTACAAAAATGGTAGAATAAGTAAAGAAAGAAGAAGAATATACATGTTGACTATAACATTATTTTGTTCAAAAAATCATAAACGTTTGAAAATATGTTAATGTTAAGAATATTTACCATTAACAATGTAGAAAAAAACTTTTAGGTATATAAAAATGAAAGCAAACATCTACACGATTGCGTTGGTCAAGGTCTAGTCTGTATTATTAAAAGAGAAGTACAATTGTAAAATATCCCTTAGTTTTTAACTTATTTACAATGGTATGCTACTAAAGTTATTAATTAACATACTTTTTAGGATTCTTTGTTTTTTCTTCTTTGATTAATGTATTTCCAAAATCAAATTTTAATATAATATTATGGCAAAAATAATTAATAAACCTAGCTTTTCGTATTCTTTATCTTTTTCTATTTTATTTTTTATATATATCTTAATAAATAAAGTTGAGTTTTTTCTCTCATTAGGGGGTTTTCGCCAATTGACATTTTTATATAAACGCTGTGTTTAGGTTTGGTTGGTTTCGTTTGGGCTTGCATTTTCCATTTTAGCCCAAGAGTTATTAGGTTTCCTCTTTGTTGACTTGGACATTGTAAAGGAGAACCACCGTGCCGCTTAGATCACACCGCCTCCGGACCATTTGTGGAACGTCTGCAGTCATCAATCATCTTCCATATTAAACCAGTCTTTTATGTCGTTTTCACCACACCTCCCTCTCTCATGAAATCGGCCTCATCGTTCTTCCGTATATATGTGTGTGTGTGTTTGGAAATAATGAATTCCATATATACATTTCATAATTAAATACATACATTATATGATAATTTTTTTACAAATTCTATATATACATAATAAATAGTATATAACAATTTTATTATACACTATCATAAAATTTTGATCAATAAAAATAGTATATACAACAAATTTATTATATATTATCGTAAAATTTTGATCCATAAAAAATAAAAATATATTTTTTCGGATATACGGATTATATTTTAAATATGGATGATATTGATGATTTACATGATAACTAAAGTTACTCAATATATACTATACTATTATTTTGTTTAAAAATATCATTTTACATAATTATTTAAACGGGTAAATTTTAAAATATATATTATTACTTATACAAGTAAATATTTAGTTATAAAAAAGTAAAAACAAAATATGTGTGAGTGCGGGGGTCATGCTCTAATATTTATTAAAGTATAAATATATAACTTTCCCTCTGTGGCACTTAAATTGGTAACAGAGTCGTACTTATAGGCTGCTTGTTTGGATGAAACAATCCCCTAAACTTCTAAAACATCAGGACTCAGGCTTCATATATTCATCATACGTTGCAAATAAATAAGACGTGGTTGACAATAAAACATTCATTCTCTCTGTATTCTTCTTGATTCAAAATGATGAAAACTTTCAACACAAATTAATCGATTTATGTTTCACCATTTCCATTACAGCAATTCATTTGTTGATTTTTGTTTCCAACAGCTTCACTAAAAACAAACTAATAAAACATAAAGAAAATACCCTAAAATATATCTATCACTAAATTTTTTTATTAAAGATTTTGAATTACTTTTGTGAAACACACACATATATATATATATATATATATATATATATATATTATTTCGATGTCAAAAAAAATATATATATTATTTTTTTAATTTTAAAAGCGCCTCGAGATGGTTCACATTAAATTGTATGATTACTCTATGTGTAACGCTCCGACCGTCCACGGTTAATGGGTCATCCACGCCGGCTCACTCGGCCCATGGATCCATTCTTTTTGACGGGCGGTGCGTTAATAATTATTTTTTCAAAGACTCAAAACCATTGGTTACTGACCCTTGCAATCACCACATGGCTTTTCTCCGTGTTTTAGTCTCACTCTCACGGTATCACGAATCACTTCTCGATAGGTCAACTAACCTTCCACTACTTCAACTCAAACACACTTAAGCCTAGAGTTCTAAACTTTGATGATATAGGTAACCAGGACCGGTCCAAATAATAATTGGGCCCTGTGCTGATTTAAAAAATGTCTAAACTCATCCAAATCTATAAAGTAAAATCCTAACTATTTGTATTATACTTGCTTTTCAATAATTTAGGGCCCTTAATTCTTTAAGAAAATTGGACAAAAAATAGTGGACCCAGTGCAAATGCACTGCCAGCACTGAGTCAGAGCCGGTACTGTAGGTAACTAAATCATTTCTCTTAAATCTTTCCATATATTATAAACCGGGATATTACAATATGACTCATTGATATTGTATGATAATTTATATATATATATATATATATATATATAAATTAAGAGAGACTGATGACCTGCGGTAATGAAATTGACGAAGAATAGACCGAGAAGAATAGTTAACGATGGCAAGAAATGAAGATACATGACCTGGTTAGAAGAGGTTTTACCTAATGGTTATTAAGAGATTAGTCAGAAATATTTTGGTGTTATCATAGCCAGATCTAAGATTATGAGGCATAAATAGAGTCTTCATTTTTTTCCTTGACAATTTGAAAACTATACAATCTATATATAATAGTTCTTTAATTTTCGGAAGACAAAATGGATGTTTCATCATGATGTAATTAGAACCGGCTCTGGTATATTGTGTTGGTCTTTTAACATACATACTAGATTCTGATCCGCCCTTTAAAAGGGCGGGTATATTTTTTATTTAAAATTACATAATTTATCAATTTATTATTTGAGATTTTGTATGTATATTCTTATCTCACAACATCATTTTATATTTCTTATTCATTTTATAAGAATTAAATTTGTTGAATTGATGAGACATAAGATTTACTCGGTATATTTTAGACTAAATCAATAATATATATTTGCAGGGGTTTTCATAGTTTTTACCAATGTTTTTGTATTCGATCTAGACCCGCGGTCGAACCGGTAAATTCGATGATCCGTATATAGTATGGTTCAGATTTAGTTAAAATTCAATATTTAAAAACC